>NW_025783279.1:0-31700 GCF_021130785.1 Homalodisca vitripennis | reverse complement strand
GCCCCTTTTGGGGCAGGGGCGGTTCGGGATGACATAGCAGGAGACGAGGACCATCCAAGGTGAGGGTGGGGCCAGCCCTGGACAAGTTTACCTCCCGAGTTACGTTCAACTGGGGTGGCCCAGGTACATGATAATTCTTCATTACGAGAACGCGATGGAGCTCGTCCACCGCTGGGTTCACCATACGTACTTCCTAACATTCACGTACAGTGCGAATTGGGAAGGAAAAACACTGGAGAGAGTGTCCTCACGGCAGTGGACGGCAGTGGACCCTAGCAACGGCTTGCAGAGTATTCCAGATTAAACTCCTCGAGCTTCTTCCGAGATCTGCGGAGCGGCAGCGATGTTCGGCTGCACGACCTATAATCGTCCTACGTCATCGAAAAATGCAAATGTCGGGGCCTTCCTCACCGCCCACATTGTGTTTATGATTGACGGAGACGGTCCAGTACAAGCGGACAAATTCGACTCTGTAAGTTCACGCGCTGACATCCCCTCAGAAGAAGAAGCCGGTGAAGACTCAGGAAGTTTGGTGTTGCCAGCACAGCACATGATCTCCACGGTCCTTGTGGCTACTGATTCATCGCAACCGACTTCCTGTTGCTGGGACGCTGTGAAGGGTCACTGCACAAAAGTTCTATACTAAGGCATTATGCCAGACAACTAATGTGGATGATAGAGGATTTGTTCAGTACAGGCGGGACTATAGAAATACCGGTCAAATCAAGTCACCGCAACAGGGTCTTTTACTGTTCATGATGGATTAGGTCGTGGTTCCATATAACGCCGCACTATTGCTTAAGTAGGGAAGCACACATTAAACTTGGAGCTGGCGGTCTACCCGTTCGCGTCATCAAAGTATCTATTCAAATACCTTGATAGGAAGGGGTGGATCACTTCAAAAATGTCACCGTCACTCCCTTGTAGCAAACAAGACAGGACGAGGTAGCAAACACTATGTAATAAGACGAGGTGGTTGGTGCAAGCGACGCATGCTAGGGTCTATTGGGAAACTTCCCAATCTCAAAGTCAGAGCCAACAGATTTGAGTGTCTACCCGGGTCCATCTTGAGGGTAAAACAGCACGTCCTGTTTTCGTCCCAGTGATCTCACCTCCGCCGTATAGCTAGATCAAGCCTCCAAGTTAATATTTGTATTTTAACTGACCTGTTGATTAAAAACTTTTGACAGTTTAAACTTACTGACATTTTTTGAGAACTACATTAAATTCATGACCAATTCGACCAAAAACAGAAACCTATTTATGAACAATCAAGACGGGAAACACTTCGTCACACCTCGCCAGCGTGGAGGGAAGGCTTAATATGTAGGGGGTATTTTGGGTCTCGACATTAATCGTGGAGAAACTCTACTACCTTCGGTTGCTTCCTCTTCCGTCAACACCTTGTCGCGGCTACTCCGACCTCCTGTCACGCGGTCGGTCCTGATTGCCGTACGTTCCAGGAGGTTTTTCTTCGTCAGCTCCGGCTTTATTGAAGACGTGGATGAGTACCGCGAAGCGCTTGCGAGCGGCTTCTGGGTTCATGGTTGCCTTCGAGGCTTCCGTTCCTATTTTCGTGCCTCCTTTGTAATATGGGTGCTCCTGCAGCAATTCTGTGGGATTCCTTCCGTGACACCCTTTGCGAGGAAACACTTGGAAAGGAGTCCACTTGACCCCGAAAGAGCGTTATACACTTTCCTTGATCGGATATCGATCGCAGTCTACGTCGGGCAGGGATTGTCTTTATTGGATTGTGGTCTCCCCGACTTGCAGGATGACACGACGGAAGTGGGAAGGGAGCTGTGGGGATTATTGGCGAGACCAAACAGCGGGCCCATTGTCGAGGAATGGGAACAAAAGCTCCTCAGAAGACCCAGAGACGCGTTCTGCAACACCGTGCGTTCCCTTCTCGACAACCCCGGTGTACCGCCGATCCTCGAAGAATAATCTTCCTAGATGGTCCCGGGGGATATGGCTAAAACGTCACTTCTTTCGCTGTCATACCTGGCCACACGTGCGTAGTTGTCGTCAGGATTGCACTGGCGTTCGCCAGCTCGGGAGCCGATGCTGGAAACATGCTGGTGGTTCAACGGCTCACAGCATTTGTTCCGGCTTCTCCGCTCGATCTGGGCGACGGGTACTGGCGTTTGGAAACATAAACCTACGGGTCCCAGCGCGCAGAACACTGATAAGAGCTGCCTCAGCCTCATCGTCTTCGACGAGGCCCCGATGGCCCCATCGCTTACATCTTTGAGATCCTCGATCGATCCGCTTTCGAGTATCTCATGAACCGCGATGAAGCCATTCGGGTGGCAAGATATTTCTTTGCTCTGGAGATTTCCGGGCAGATCGCACCCGTTGTTTGTAAAGGCACGAACGGCAGATGCCGTTCGCGTGCGTTTCACTTCGGGCCTCGCTGCGTCTGCTGGCGACTGTTCCGCGTCTTCTCTCTGACGACACCGCACAGGACAAGGCAGTTCCGATTGGACTATTCTGACTTCCTTCTCGCAGTAGGCAACGGACACTGTTCAGCGCTCAAAAAACTTTCGGGGGAGGGTTTAGAGAGAGTGACACAACTTATATCCCTTAGCCGAGGTTGAGGTATGTCACTGAATTATCAAGTCCTCATTCTCAACCCGTTTCTTTTACTGCCGATGTACTCCGCGTTCCCGATCAGTGTGATCGTCGTGCGATCCTCTCGACTCTGAACGTGAACGTTTATGGAGAGATCAACGACATAATCTTGAAACTCTGTAGACGGTCGCCTTCCATGAGCTGCGAAGAGCCGCCGACACTGTGGACGTGGTGAAAACGATGAAAATATGGCTGTGGATAGTCCCTCTTACTGAACCACGGATAATGGACAAGGGTGTTCATGATCACGTGCTGCGACTTAAGATCGGCTCAGTTGTGCCTCATCATGAGGAATCTAAATATCGCTGACGGCCTTGTAAAAAACGGCACTAAGGTCAGTGTGCACGGCTATAACCAATCGCTTGAGTAACAGTCAGACGCCCCTCACGACGCGCTACCTATCGGTATTCCTAGAATAATTTTTAGGTTCGGCGATCGGTTGAAGGTTGTCGGCCGTTACTTGTCCGACGACGTCAGTTTCCTCTGATGACTAGCATACGCGATGACCGGCCACAAGAGCCAAGGTCAAGACGATAGATCAGGTCGTGAAAGTCGATCTTCGCCACTGATTGTTTCACTCATGGCCAGCTGCTCAGCCTGTACGTCCTGCTCAGTAGAGTTCGATGTCCCCGGAAGACATCGTTGTCCTCGTTCCGCCCCGAAAGGGTACACAAAAATGAAGTCGCCTACGTGAAGAACATAGTGTACGGCGAAACTCTCTTCAGTGAACCGGATTGAGATTGGCAGTAGGCTAGGGGGGCCTGCCCAAACAAAACTCCCCGTCGACATTGACACTGGCATGTAGGAATAGGGGGATTGCCCAAACAAAACTCCCGTCGAGATTGACACTGCCAGTTAGGCTAGGGGAACTGCCCAAACAAAACTCCCCGTCCGTGATTGGACTAGCGGATGGTAGGCTAGGGGACCTGCCCAAAAACAAAACTCCTCGTCGTGATTGACTAGGCCAGTAGGCTAGGGGACCTGCCAAAACAACAAACTCCCCGTTAGTTGACTGATTAGGCAGTAAGTCAGGCAATGGGACCTGCCAGAACAAAACTCACCCATTCTGATTGATGCGGCAGGTAGGCTAGAGGGGCCTCGCCAAAACAAAAACTCCTCGTAAGAATGTAAATAAGTTTTTCTGTATACTATGTAAAATATGGTCTCTTGATTTGCCGGCCTCCTCGTGGCGAAGACTGGATACAGGTCATGCTTGCATTGAAAGCATTGACAAACTAAAACGGGCAAACAACAGTCTTAAACAACAATAAGTTATTACTAAAATCATTGTGATACACAAGTAATAAACACAACTAAAACTATACAAAGATGCGCAAAGCGATAGGAAGATTAATCACCAATTGATGTAATTTCCGGTCAATTTACTTATGGCTCTCCATGTTTGCCGGCCCTCCCCCGTGGCGAGAGCTGGATACGTTCATGCTTGAATTTAAAAGGCATTGACAAACTAACGCGGCAAAAAACAGTGTTCAAATCTAAAATACATTATTACCCAATAATGTTACCACAAGTATATAACATATCGAAATATGCAACGAAGCACACGACATTGAAGATCAACATTAACCAATGATTGATGTAATTTTGTTAACCAATCTAGTGGGTCTCCACGTTTGCCGGCTCCCCGTGGCGAGGGACTGCGATACGTCATGCTTGCAATTGAAAGCATTGACAAACTAAACGGGGGAAACAACAGTTTCAACACACAATAAGTTATTACCAAATCATTTTGACACAAGTAGATACACATCTAAATATGAAAAACATTTCCACACGACATCAGAGAAAATCATTGAATAACTATTGCTGTAATTTTTTTAATACATATAATGTTCTCCCGTTCATTTTGAGCATTGACAAACTAAAAAGGCAAAGCACAGTTTTTATCAACATAAAAGTTAACTCGAAAAACTTATTTGACACGTAAACATATGTACCGCTAAATCTCCCAACTTGCAGCCGTGTATGCCTAAACAATATTAGTAAACGGTTTGAACGCTATCGGACCGAAATCTTCATTTTTCACGTAATTCGCACGTTAAACTCTCGTTTCACGGCCTTACCCAACGGGAGATACAGCTATATATTATTTTTACTTCATTGTAGACCACACTATACACTTATTATTGTTTTGATAATGTGTTTCCCGACGAGGGAAAGGGACTCAGTTATTGCATTTCTACAAACATAACGGGCAAAACAATAGTTTTCAAAACCAATAAGTTATTACCAAATCATTTGCCACAAGTAGTACACAGGCTTTGCGGCGCTTCTTTGGTGAAATTAATATGCAAATTTGTTACAATGATTTGAAAGAACATCACTCTGAATAACGACGAAAACTGTAATTCCAGTTAATAAGTTATATGGTCTCCGTGGTTTGAGGTCTTCGCCGTGGCGAGGACTGGATACGCTCATGATTGCATTTTAAAGCATTGACAAAAAATAACCGGGAAAAACAAGTTTTATCAACTATAAGTTATTTTGTAACTAATTTAACACAAATATAAGTACCGCTAAATCTCCCAACTTGCACATCGTGATGTGTAAACAATCATTCAATAAGTTTATTACCTAAAATTTTACTCAGCATTTGACACAATTATATAAGCAACTAAAGTATTGGTAACAAGATATGAATGTGAACATCATTAACCAAACAGATTGCTGTGATTCCGTGCTAGATAATCTACTATGGTCCTAAGTGTTTGCCGGCCTCCCCCGAGGCGAGAAGACTGGCATAACATCGACACGCTTACATGACATTACTAACAGGGCAAACAAACAGTCTTCTCATTAACTTAAAAGTTACTTGCAAAACTAATTTGACAGAAATATATGTACCGATAAAAATCGTCCGCAACGTTGCACACGAATGTGGTTGTAAAACAATATTCAAATAAGTTATTACCAAATCATTTGGACACAAGTATACATTAAACAAACTAAATTTGTACAAAACGGGATTTATGAGTGGAACAACATTAACCAACAAGCGATTGCTTTGTAATTTTGTTAATAATATATGGTCTCGAGTGTTTGCTCGGCCTCCCCGTGGCGAGAGCTGGATAACGTCGTGCTTAGCATGTTACATGACATTGACCACAATCATATTAAGCAAAATCCTAAATTTGTACAAAGAATATTGAGTGAACATCATGTAAGCCAACGATTGCTGTGATGTCTGCTAATAAATATTATGGTTCTAAGCGTTTGCCGTGCAGCCTCCGGCCCGAGGCGAAGACTGTGATACATCCGTGCTTACATGACATACTAATCCGGGCAAACCAAACAGTTTTTATTAACTAAAAGTTACTTGCAACTAATTTGACAGGAAACTATATGTACCGGATCAAATCTCTCCACCCTTGCCACACACGTAATGTGTAAACAAATATTCAATAAGTTATTACGCCAAGATCATTTGACACAAGTATATAAACAACTAAATTTGATACACGATATGAGTGAGTAAGCAAACATTAACCAACGGATTGTGTCTGCTAATTTTGTGTAGATAATATATGGCCTCTCAGTGTTTTGCCGGACCTCCCCGTGGCGAGACTGGATAATCGTCGTTGCTTACAGTACATGGACGATACTGACACGGGCGTGTCATAATGTAGGGCAACAGTTTTCGCAGTCTTGGAGCTCACAACGTTACCTAGGCAAACAAAATTGACAGAAAATATTATGTACCGACTAAATCTCCCACCTTTCCGCACACGTGATGTGGCGTAAAACAGTTATTATTAAAGGTCTAGGCTTTGACCGCTATTCGGACCACGAAATCTCACAAAATTTTCAAGGTGACAGTTAATTTACACTACATTAGTTCGATCGTAATCGTCGTTTATGACGTTGCCCTAAATAAGGTTAGCTACTGCAAAAGATACCAACGGGCGGTGAGCGACTTTACACTACTTTGTAGACAACATTATAACACTAAATACTGTTTAATAATGTTGTTTTAACCACGAGAAATTGACCCACAGTAGGGGACACGTAACTTGGATAAACCCATCAAGTCCGAATTGAACCCAACAACCAAATCGCTCCTGTCCCCCAAATTTCTCGCTTATCCCGAATTTGTGAGTGCCAATACCCAAATGGGGGCCTGGGGGCGTAGCCCCCATGGCGCCGAGCCAAAGGCGAAGTCTAAATACACTTATACAGCCGCATGTGTAAACTGACTGACTGACATATAGATACAAATTCTAACATAGTTCTAGAAGTGCTGTAAACTTGAAATTTGGCACGCAGGTACCTTTCACAATATGACCCGGAGGAAAAGTCTGAAAACCGGACTTTTTTTACTTTTAAACCCCTCAAAAAAATTCCTCAAAAATCGCGCATTCTTCACCCTGCAGGCATTTCTTGTAAGCCTGATAGCGGGTGAACCGTTGGAGCTAGCTTCGATCTGACGAAAAATCGTTAGTCAGGAATGAAGTGAACTACAAAAAAGGTCCAGTGACTTTTTGTCCTAATCTCGTGTGGTTAAGCCACAAAACACGGAAATGTTTGACATTCCAGAGATTTTTTCGCTTAAAATAAAGTTTCGAGCCCGATAGTGGCCGAACGGTAGGTCGTAGCTCAAATCTGATTGACCCATCAAATTTAGCAAATTACGTTATCTACAGAAAAGGTCTAGTGACTTTTTTCCCTATCTCCATTGGTTTGGCCGAAAAACGTGATTATGTGCAATTTTTTGTAAATTTTACGTGAAAATTTTGATTATGGGGTCGATAGCGGCGTAACCATTGGTCGGAGGTCAAAATAAAACAAAGATTAGATTTAGGAAATAATGTGATCTACAAAAAGGTTTAAGTAATTTTTTTACTCTATTTTCATTATGTTTTACCGCAAAAACGCGATTAAGTTAAAATATTTGGACATTTTCGCCTAAAAATTTACATTCCGGGCTTGATAGCGTCTAAACGGTTGGTCGTAGCTCAAAACAAATTTTGCAACAGCATTTATGAAATTGCGTCATCTACAAAAAATGTTCCTCAGTAACATTTTGCCCTATCCTCAACGGTTTTGGGCCGCATAACGCGTTTTAAAAGTATTGATTTTTATGTTTTACGTGATATTTTTAAAAAACTGCCCAGTGCAGTCTTTTGTCCTATACTCTGTACTGCCTAAATTATAGGTCGTAGCTTAAATCTGATGGCATAATCGAAAGAGAAAATTAAATTTCCGACAAGAAAGGTTCAGTCACTTTTTCTTGTATCTCTAACGGTTTTAAGCCACAAAATGGCCTTAGATTCAAAACTTTGATAAAAACTGAAAATTTCAAAAAATAGGTCTAATACTATCCGGAATTCCGCTTATCCCCGAATTTGACCAACACCCCAAAAGGGGCCTGGGATGTGTCATTAACCCACGCTAACATTAACCCCCCCCCCCGCGCAATTTCCTGTTATGACCAAATAACCAACTGAGTAAATTAAACCCCCTGATGCATTAACCCCCGGTAGCATTAACCCCCCCAGGGAATTTCCTGGCATGACCTCATGTCCGAATTTTCAATCACCAAATCCCTCGTTATCCCCGAATTTGCAAGCGTTTACTGTTGGGGGCCTGGGGGCGTAGCCCCCAGCGAGCCGAAGGCGAGTCCTATAATATATACAGCCGCATGTGTAACTGACTCACTCACTCACTGACTGACATATAGATACAAATTCTAACATACTTCTAGAAGTGCTGGAAACTTGAAATTTGGCACGCAGGTTACCTTTCAAATATGACCCGGAGGAAAAGGGTCTGAAAACCGGACATTTTTACTTCTAAACCCCTCAAAAAAATTCGCGAAAAATTTCATTGCATTTTTTCACCCCTGCAGGCATTTTTTGTAAGCCCGATAGCGGGCGAACCGTTGGAGCTAGCTCGGATCTGACGAAAGATTCATAATGTCAGGAATGAAGTGAACTACAAAAAAGGTCCAGTGACTTTTTGCTCTATCTTCCATGGTTAAAGCGAAAAAAAAAAAAAAAAAAAAAAAAAAAACGCTCGAACATTTGTGACATTCCAGAGATTTTTTCGCATAAAAATAAAGTTTCGAGCCCGATAGCGGCCGAACGGTAGGTTGTAGCTCCAAATCTGATTGACCCATCAAATTAGCAAATTGCGCGATCTACAGAAAACGGACCAGTGACTTCATTGCCCTATCTCTATTGGTTTGGGGGCCGAAAAAAAAACGTGCATTTATGTGCAATTCTATTTGTAATATTACGTGAAAAAGTTTGTTTTTTTGAGGTACCGATAGCGGCGCGAAAACAATTGGTCGGGAGGTCAAACAATAAAACGAAGGTTACGATTATAGGGAAATAATATGATCTACATAAAAGGTCCATCTTAGTGACTTTTTTTACGTATATCTCTCCATTAGTTTGACCGGCCAAAACGCGATTGACAGTGAAAATAATTTTGAAATTTTCGCCTACAAAATTTACATTCCGGGGCTTGAATAGCGGCTACCTAAACGGTTGGTCGTAGCTCAAAAAAAAAATGCGACTTAATAAGTTTTAGTAAACGGATCGCCTGTTTTAGAGACTACAAAAAAAAGTCCAGTAACTTTTTTTTATCTGCGTATGTACTATTACTTAATAAGCCTGAAATAAAAGCGATATAATAGCAAAATATTTGTCGTGAATTGGAACAATTTTTGGGGGCGGGGGGGGGGGGGGGTGGGGGGGGGGGGGGGGAGTTTTTTAAATATTATTATAGGCCTATATGTGACTAATATTTGTGTTCGATAATTCAATCAGGATTCAGGCTTAAAGCTAGGTTAACGACCTCGTGAATACAACCCCACATAATAAGTTGGCTGAGCGTTAGCTATGCGTCAATAGTAGATAGGGACAGAATAAATTTTTATTTTGTTCACAGACACAACACCGTCTAATAATAGGGACAGGTGTGTCATTAGCCCCCGGTAACATTAACCCCCTCCGAGGATTTCCTGGTATGACCAGATAACCTCCTGAGTAAATTAAACCCCCCTGATGTGTTTAACCCCCCGGTAACATTAACCCCCCCCCCCAGGGAATTTCCTGGCTTGACTAGATAATCTCATGATGATATTAAACCAACTGTTCAACTTAAAATACTGCCTTTTAAGGTCTGTTTTTATTACGTTTATAATAAACAATTCACGATAGCTGACCTGTGCAAACTTTTCTTCCGAGCTCATTCCTGGCTAAACCAAAGTTCGCAGCATAAAATCTGACGACGGAATCGAAAGATAAAATTAAATTTCCGACAGGAAAGGTTCCTAGTTACTTTTTCTCGTATCTCTAACGGTTAACCCGTAAACCGCCATTTTTAAAGTCAAAACTTTGAATTAAAACTGAAAAATTAAATAATATAGGGGTTCTCCAAGATAATTCCGAATTCCGCTTATCCCCGAATTTGGCCAACACCCGAAAGGGAGCCTGGGGTGCGTCGTTAACCCCCGGTAACATTAACCCCCCCCGCGCAATTTCCTGTTATGACCAAATAACCAACTGAGTAAATTAAACCCCTGATGTATTAACCCCCCCTGGTAGCATTAACCCCCCCCAGGGAATTTCCTGGCATGATCTCATGTCCGAATTTTACCAATCACCAAATCTCTTAACCCCCCCCTGGGAAGTTCCTGGTATGACCAGATAACCCCCTGATGTCTTAACCCCCGGTAACGCTAAACCCCCCCCCTGGTAATTTCCTGGCATTACATAATGTCCGAATCTTGACCTATCACCAAATCATTCTTATTCCCGAATTGGCAAACACCCAAATGGGGGCCTGGGGGCGTAGCCCCCAGCGAGCCGAAGGCGAAGTCCTATTATATATACAGCCGCATGTGTAACTGACTCACTCACTCACTGACTGACATATAGATACAAATTCTAAACATACTTCTAGAAGTGCTGGAAACTTGAAATTTGGCACGCAGGTACCTTTCACAATATGACCCGGAGGAAAAGTCTGAAAACCGGGACTTTTTTACTTCTAAACCCCTCAAAAAAAATTCGAGAAAATTTGCACATTTTTCACCCTTGCAGGCATTTTTTGTAAGCCGATAGCGGGGTAGCGCGAACCGTTAGAGCTAGCTCGGATCTGACGAAAAAATTCATAATCAGGAATGAAATGAACTACAAAAAAGGTCCAGTGACTTTTTGCTCTATCTTCCATGGTTAAGCGACAAAACGCTCGAACATTTGACATTCCAGAGATTTTTTCGCTTAAAATAAAGTTTCGGAGCCCGATAGCGGCCCCGAACGGTAGGTTGTAGCTCAAATCTGATTGACCCATCAAAATTAGCAAATTATGTGATCTACAGAAAAGGTTCCAGTGACTTTTTGCCCTATCTGCATTGGTTTGGCCGAAAAAAACGTGGTTATATGTGCAATTTATTTGTAATATTTACGTGAACATTTTGTTTTTTTTGGTGTCGATAGCGGCAAAACCATTGGTCGGAAGTCAAAATAAAACAAAGGTTAGATTTAGGAAATAATAATGATCCTACAAAAAGGGTTGAGTGACTTTTTACTATACCTCCATTAGTTTGACCGCAAATAAACGCGATTAAGTGAAAATATTTTTGAAATTTTCGCCTACAAATTTACATTCCGGGCTTGATAGGCGGCTAAACGGTTGGTCGTAGCTCAAAAAATGCGACTTAATAAGTTTTAGTAAACAACGTAGTTCTACAAAAAAAGTCTAGTAACTTTTTGCTGTATGTACTTTAATAAGCCTGAAAAAACGCGATAAATAGCAAAATATTTGTCGTGAATTGGAAATTTTTGGAGTTTTAAATATATATTAGGCCTATATGTGACTAATATTTTGTGTAATTCAATCAGGATTCAGGCTTTGCTAGGTTAACGAGTGAATACAACCCCACATTAATAAGTTGACTGAGCGTTAGTGAAGCGTCAATAGTAGATAGGGGACAGAGAGTGTTTTTTATTTATGTTCACAGACACAAACACCTCCAAAAAATAGGGCCGAACTGTGTAATTAACCCCCGGTAACAACCCCCCCCCCCCCGGGGGATTTCCTGGTATGACCAGATAACCTCCTGAATAAATTAAACCCCCTGATGTGATGTAACATTAACCCCCCCCCCAGGGAATTTCCTGGCTTGACTAGAATAATCTCCTGATGATATATTAAACCAACTGTTAAACTTAAAATACTGCCTTTTTAAGGTCTGTTTTTTTATTACGTTTATAATAAACAATTCACGATAGCTGACCTGTGCAAAACTTTTCTTCCGAGCTCATTCCTGGCTAAACCAAAGTTCGCAGCTAAAATCTGGACGACGGAATCGAAAGATAAAATTAAATTTCCGACAGGAAAGGTCCAGTCACTTTTTTTGGTCCGTATCTCTAACGGTTAACCCGTAAAATGCCATTAAAGTCAAAACTTTGATTAAAAACTGAAATAATCAATAAAATGGGCCCAAATTAATTCCGAATTCCGCTTATCTCCGAAATCTGGCCAACACCCGAAAGGGGGCCTGGGGGTGTTTCATTAACCCCCGATAACATTAACCCCCCCCGGGATTTCCTGGTATGACCAGATAACCTCCTGAGTAAATTAAACGCCCTGATGTGTTAACACCCCCGGTAACATTAAACCCCCCCTGGGGAATTTCCTGGCATGACCACATGTCCGAATTTTACAAATCACTAAATCTCTTAACCCCCCTTGGAAAGTTCCTGGTATGACAAGATCAACCCCCTGATGTCTTAACCCCCGGTAACGCTAAACCCCCCCCTGGGAATTTCCTGGCATTATATATTGTCCGAATTTGACCTATCACCAAATCACTCTTATCCCCGAATTTTGGCTAACACACAAAAGGGGTGGGGCCTGGGGGGCGTAGCCCCCAGGCGAGCCGAAGGCGAGTTCCTATATTATATACAGCCGCATGTGAAACCACTCACTCACTCACTCACTCACTGATGGATGTATACAAATTCTAACATAGTTCTAGAAGTGCTGGGGAAACTTGAAATTTGGCACGCAGGTACCTTTTTGACCCGTGTAACCAACAGGAAAAGTCTGAAAACCGGACTTTTTTACTTTTAAACCCCTCAAAAAAATTCCCAAAAAATCGCGCATTCTTCACCCCTGCAGGCATTTCTTGTAAGCCCGATAGCGGGGCGAACTGTTGGAGCTAGCTCGGATCTGATGAAACATTCATAATCAGGAATGAAATGAACTACAAAAAAGGTTCCAGTGACTTTTTGCTCTATCTTCCATGGTTAAGCGACAAAACGCTCGAACATTTGACATTCCAGAGATTTTTTCGCTTAAAAATAAAGTTTCGAGCCCGGATAGCGGCCGAACGGTAGGTTGTAAGCTCAAATCTGATTGACCCATCAAATTAGCAAATTATGTGATCTACAGAAAAGGTCTAGTGACTTTTTGCCCTGTCTGCATTGGTTTGGCCGAAAAAAACGTGGTTATGTGCAATTTATTTGTAATATTTACGTGAAAATTTTGATTATGGGGTCGATAGCGGCGTAACCATTGGTTGGAGGTCAAAATAAAACAAAGATTTAGATTTAGGAAATAACGTGAATCTACATAAAAGGTCAAGTGACTTTTTGACCTACCTACAATGGTTCGACCGCAAAAACGCGTTAAATGCAATTATTTTGTGATTGATACGTAAAAATCTTGTTTCTGGAGTCGATATCAGCCGATCCGTTGATTGGAGTTTAAATCTTTATCATTCAGTAACTAGAAAAACTATGAGATCTATAAAAAAGGTCCAGTAGCCTTTTGTCTTGTATTCCTTTAGGTAAGCCTGGTAAATCGCTTTCAATGGTAAAATATTTATCGTGTTTTTTTTTACAAAATGCACATTTTGGTTGTTTTAGATTTTTTTTGCTACTATGATTTGTTCAATTCATTCAGGTTCCGGATTGAACAATTATTACAACGTTACCGAGCGATTTCAACCCCCCTAGGGAATTGGCCTGAGCGTTAGCGAAACGCCAATAGTAGATAGTGACAGAGAGAATTTATTTATTTTAAAACACACACAACAACCTCTAAAAGAGAACCACGTGGGCAATTCTGTGTAATTAACACCCAGTAGTAACAATAACCCCCCCCCCCCTCTGGAATTTCCCAGTATGAGCAGATAACCTCCTGAGTATAAATTAAACCTCCCTGATGTCTTAACCCCACGGTAACATTACCCCCCCCCCCCGGGATTTCCTGGTATGACCAGATAAGCTCCTGAGTACATTAAACCTCCTGAAATGTTAAAACCCCCGGTAACATTAAACCCCCCCAGGGAATTTCCTGGCAAGACCTCTTGTCCGAATTTAACCAATCACCAAATCGCTCTTTTCCTCACCAGTGCAGACATTTTATTCCAAGCGTTTGTACCCGAATCTAAACCATAGGTCGCAGCTAAAATCTGACGACAGAATCGAAACACAAAATTAAATTTCCGACAAGAAAGGTCCAGTCACTTTTTCACGTATCTCTAACGGTTAAGCCGCAAAACGCCCTCAAAGTCAAAAGTTTGGGTAAATCCGGAAAATTAAACTATGGTGTACTTACGGCCTCTGACTTCGGTTAAAACCAAATTCTTCTTGTCTCCAAATTTCACGAACACATAACTTAACTCTTCTACCACATCAATTAATTAATATTATACACCACACATCTTTTGGCTGAGCGTTTGCGAAGCATTACGACCTGTAAGATTCTCGAGAAACGGATACATAAAATTTGGAAACTTCACGTCTGAATTTAACCAATCACCGAAACTACGCTTATCCCCGAATTTAGCCAACACCTAAATGGGGGCCTGGGGGCGTAGCCCCCAGCGAGCCGAAGGCGAGTCTAATATATATAACAACCGCATTGTGTAATCTGACTGACTGACTGACTCACTCACTCACGTATACTAATTCTAACCTACTTCCAGATGAGTTAGAGACTTGAAATTTGGTACACAGATAGCTTTCCACGTGTAACCACCAGGGAAAATCCCGAAAAAGTGAGAATTTTTCAATTTTCAACCCCTCAAAAAAATTCCCAAAAAATCGCGCATTCTTCACCCCTGCAGGCATTTTTTGTAAGCCCGATAGCGGGCGAACCGTTGGAGCTTAGCTTGGATCTGACGGAAAATTCATGGTCAGGAATGAAGTGAACTACAAAAAAGGTCTAATGACTTTTTGCTCTATCTTCCATGGTTAAGCGACAAAAACGCTCGAACATTTGAAATTTTCAGAGATTTTTTTCGATAAAAATAATGTTTCAAGCCCGATAGCGGCCGAACCGTTGGTCGTTAGCTCAAATCTGATTGACCCATCAAATTAGTAAATTGCGCGATCTACAGAAAAAGGTCCAGTAATCATTTTGCCCTATCTCGATTGGCTTTGGCCGAAAAAACGTGATTATGTACAATTTTGTTGTAACTTTTACGCGAAAACTTTTGTTTTTGGGGTCGATAGCGGCGAAACCATTGGTCGGAGGTCAAAATAAGACTAACGTTTTATTTAGGAAATAAGATGACCTACAAAAAAGGTCAAGTGACTTTTTACTATATTTCCCTTCAGTTTGACCGCAAAACGCGATTAAGTGAAAATATTGGACATTTTCGCCTAAAAATTTACATTCCGGGCTTGATAGCGGCTAAACGGTTGGTCGTAACTCAAAACAAATTTTTTAAACGGGATTTAGGAAATCACGTGATCTACAGAAAAGGTTCAGTGACTTCGGGGAGTTGGCTGAGCGTTAAGCTGAAGCGTCAATAGTAGATAGGGACAGAGGACATATTTATTATGTTCAACAGACACAATACCCTCTTAAAAAAGGCCCAAGTGTGTCATTTAACCCCCGGTTAATATTAACCCCCACCACCGAGGGCCGGGGGGGGGGGGGGGGATTTCCTGGTTCAATGACCTGATAACCTCCTGTACATTCAAACCCCGCTGATGTGTCAACCCCCCTCCGGGGTAACATTAAAACCCCCCCCCAGGGAATCTTCACTGCCATGACCTCATGTCCCGAATATTTACCAGTCACCAAATCTCTTAACCGCCCCCCCCTCCTGGGAAGATCCTGGTATGACCAGATAACCCCTGGAGACTTATCCCCGGTTAACGTTAACCCACCCCTGGGAATTTGTTCATACGACCCAGACAATATCCATGACGAAATTAAACTCCCTCTTGTCTGTATAACCTCCTTAACATTAATCACCCACCCAGGCGAATCTTTCTCGCCTTGACTAGATAGTCCTCCTGCTGATATAATTAACACCACCCTTGTTGATCGACTTAAAATACTGCCTTTGAGGTCGGTTGTTTTATTATGTTATATACTAAACCTAAATTCAAGATAGCTGACCCCGTGCAGACTTTTCTACCCGAGATCTCATTTCTGTGCTAAACCATAGGTCGTAGATCAGATCTGAGGGCACAATCGAAAGACAAAATTAAATTTTCCAACAAGAAAGGTCCAGTCACTTTTTGTCGTATCTCTAACGGTTGTAACCCGCAAAATGCCCTCAAAGTCAAAAGTTTTTACGAATCCGGAAAAAAATCTATGAAAAATGAGTCAATTTATTAAATCCCTTGTCCATCTTTACTTAATGTCCGAAGCTTAACAACCAGTCACCGAATTTCCGCTTATCCCCGAATTTGCAAGGCGTTTACTTTGGGGGCCTGGGGGCGTAGCCCCCCAGCGAGCCGAAGTGCGGAGTCTAATATATATACAAACCGCATGTGTAACTGACTGACACTCACTCCACTCACGTATACTAATTTCTAACCTACTTTCCAGATGAGTTAGAGACTTGAAATTTGGTACTCAGGAATAGCTTTCCACGTTGTAACCACCAGGAAAATCCCGAAAAGTGAGAATTTTTCATTTTCAACCCCTCAAAAAAATTCCCAAAAAATCGCGCCATTCTTCACCCCTGCAGGCATTTTTTGTAAGCCCGAATAGCGGGCGAACCGTTGGAGCTAGCTCGGATCTGACGGAAAATTCATGGTCAGGAATGAAGTGAACTACAAAAAAGGTTCTAATGACTTTTTGCTCTATCTTCCATGGTTAAGCGACAAAACGCTCGAACATTTGAAATTCCAGAGATTTTTTCGATAAAAATAATGTTTCAAGCCCGATAGCGGCCGAACCGTTGGTCGTAGCTCAAATCTGATTGACCCATCAAATTAGCAAATTGCGCGATCTACAGAAAAGGTCCAGTAATCTTTTGCCCTATCTCGATTGGTTTGGCCGAAAAACGTGATTATGTACAAATTTTGTTGTAACTTTTACGCGAAACTTTTGTTTTTGGGGTCGATAGCGGCGAAACCATTGGTCGGAGGTCAAAATAAGACTAACGTTTTATTTAGGAAAATAAGATGACCTACAAAAAAGGTCAGAAGTGACTTTTTACTATATTTCCCTTAGTTTGACCGCAAAACGCGATTAAGTGGAATAAATTATTGGACATTTTCGCCTAAAAATTTAACATTCCGGGCTTGATAGCGGCTTAAAAAACGGTTGGTCGTAACTCAAAACAAATTTTAAACGGGATTTTAGGAAATCACGTGATCTACAGAAAAGGTTCAGTGACTTCGGGAGTTGCTGAGCGTTAGCTTAAGCGTCAATAGTAGATAGGGACAGAGGAATATATTTATTATTGTTCATCAAAGAACACATATACCTCATAAAACAAGTGTAAGGGCCCATAGGCGGCAAGTGTGTTCAACCAAGTGGGCTTGCGGGCAATGCCCCCAAGTGTTTGTCATTATACCACCCCCGGTAATATTAAAAACCCCCCCCCCCCGGGGATTTGCCTTGCCATGACCTCATGATCCGAAATTTTACCAGTTCACCAAAATCCTCTTAAAACCCCCCCCCCCGGGAAGATCCTGGCTTATGACCAGATAACCCCCTGGGAGGATTATCCCCCGGTAAAACGTTAACCCCCCCCTGGGAATTTTGTTTCATGATGACCAGACAATATTCCTGACGAAAAATTAAACCCCCTCTTGTCTTAAACCTCCTTAACATTAATCACCCACCCAGGGCAATTTCTCGCCTTTTGACGTAGATAGTCTCCTTGGTGATATTTAACCCCCTGATCCGGACTTAAAATACCTGCCTTGAGGTCGGGTTGTTTTTATTATTGTTATTATACTAGAAACAATTCAAGATAGCTGACCCGTGGCAGACTTTTCTCCCGAGCTTCATTTCTGGCTACTCAAACCATAGGTCGTAGATCAGATCCTGGAGGGCCACAATCGTAAGACAAAATTAAAATTCTTTTCCAACAAGAAAGGTCCAGTCACTTTTTGTTCGTTATCTCTAAACGAAGGTGTTTAACCGCAAAATGCCCTCAAAGTCCAAAAAGGTTTTTACGAATCCGGGAAAAAAAAATGCTATGTGTAAAAAGGTCAATTTTTTAAAATCCCTTGTCATTTACTCTAATGTCCGGACTTAACCACGTCACCCACCGAATTCCGCTTATCCCCGAATTTGCCCAAAGCGTTTTACTTTGGGGGCCTGGGGCGCGTAAGCCCCAGCGAGCCGTAAGGCACGGAGCTCTAATATATATATACAACCGCCATGGTGTAACTGACTGACTGACTCCACTCACTCACGTTATACTAATTCTAACCTACTTCCAGATGAGTTTAGAGACTTGAAATTTGGTACACAGATAGCTTTCCCACGTGTGTGTAACCACCAGGGAAAATCCCCGCAAAAAGTCGGAGAATTTTTCATTTTTCAACCCCTCAAAAAAATTCCCAAAAAATCGCGCATTCTTCACCCCTGCAGGGCGATTTTTTGTAAGCCCGATAGCGCGGCGAAACCGTTGGAGCTAGCTCGGGATGCTCTAGAACGGAAAAATCTTCGATTGGTCAGGAATGAACGTGAACTACAACAAAAGGGTCTAATGACTGTTTTGCTCTATCTCTTCGCATGGTTAAGCTGACAAAACGCTCGACACAATTTGCAAATTCCAGGAGATTTTTCTCGATAAAAAATCAATGTTTTCAAGCCCGATAGCGGCCGAAGTTGGTCGTTTTTGTCTCAAATCTGATTGACCCATTCAAATTAGTCAAATTGCGGCGATCTACAGCAAAAGCGGTCCAGTTAATCTTTTGCCCTTATCTCGATTGGTTTGGCCGAAAAAAACGTGGATTATGTACATTTTTGTTTGTTAAACTTTTTACGCCGAAACTTTTGTGTTTTGGAGGGTCGGATAGCGGCGAAAACAATGGTCGGAGGTCAATAATAAGGGACTAAACGTTTTTATTTAGGAAAATAAGAGATGACCTACAAACAAAACGGTCCACAGTGACTTTTTACTATATTTCCCTTAGTTTGACCGCAAAACGCGATTAAGTGAAAATATTGGACATTTTCGCCTAAAAATTTACATTCCGGGCTTGATAGCGGCTAAACGGTTGGTCGTAACTCAAAACAAATTTTAAACGGGATTTAGGAAATCACGTGATCTACAGAAAAGGTTCAGTGACTTCGGGAGTTGGCTGAGCGTTAGCTAAGCGTCAATAGTAGATAGGGACAGAGGAATATTTATTATGTTCACAGGACACAATACCCTCTAAAAAAGGCCCAAGTGTGTCATTAACCCCCGGTAATATTAACCCCCCCCCGGGGATTTCCTGGTATGACCTGATAACCTCCTGTACATTCAACCCCCTGATGTGTTAACCCCTTGGTAACATTAAACCCCCCAGGGAATTTCCTGCCATGACCTCATGTCCGAATTTTACCAGTCACCAAATCTCTTAACCCCCCCCCGGGAAGATCCTGGTATGACCAGATAACCCCTGGAGACTTATCCCCCGGTAACGTTAACCCCCCTGGGAATTTGTTCATATGACCAGACAATATCCTGACGAAATTAAACCCCCTCTTGTCTTAACCTCCTTAACATTAATCACCCACCAGGGAATTTCTCGCCTTGACTAGATAGTCTCCTGGTGATATTAAACCCCCTGTTCGACTTAAAATACTGCCTTGAGGTCGGTTTTTATTATGTTTATACTAAACAATTCAAGATAGCTGACCCGTGCAGACTTTTCTCCCGAGCTCATTTCTGGCTAAACCATAGGTCGTAGATCAGATCTGAGGGCACAATCGAAAGACAAAATTAAATTTCCAACAAGAAAGGTCCAGTCACTTTTTGTCATATCTCTAACGGTTATCTAATATACTATACAGCCGCATGTGTAACTCACTCACTGATGGATGTATACAAATTCTAACCTACTTCTAGAAGAGCTAGAAACTTGAAATTTGGCACGCAGGTACCTTTTGCCGTATAACAAACAGGAAAAGTCTGAAAACCGGACTTTTTTACTTTTAAACCCCTCAAAAAATTCCCGAAAAATCGCGCATTCTTTACCCTTGCAGGCCTTTATTGTAAGCCCGATAGCGGGCGAATTGTTGGAGCTAGCTTCGGATCTGACGAAAAATCGTTAGTCAGGAATGAAGTAAACTACAAAAAAGGTCCAGTGACTTTTTAGTCTATCTTCCATGGTTAAGCGACAAAACGCTCGAACATTTGAAATTCCAGAGTTTTTTTCGATAAAAAATAATGTTTCGAGCCCACGATAGCGGCGAACCGTTGGTCGTTAGCTCAAATCTGATTGACCATCAAATTAGCAAATTGCGCGATCTACAGAAAAGGTCCAGTGACCTTTTGCCCTATCTCCATTGTTTTGGCCAAAAAACGTGATTATGTGCAATTTTTTTGTAATATTTACGTGAAAAAGTTTGTTTTTGAGGTCGATAGCGGCGAAAACCATTGGTCGGAGGTCAAAATAAATCAAAGGTTAGATTTAGGAAATAATGTGATCTACAAAAAAGTTCAAGTGACATTTTACTCTATCTCCATTGGTTTGTCCGCCAAAACGCTATTAAGTGAAAATATTTGGAAATTTTCGCCTACAAATTTACATTCCGGGCTTGATAACGGCTAAACGGTTGGTCGTAACTCAAAACAAATCTTCAACGAGATTAGGAAATGACGTTGATCTACAAAAAAGGGTTAGTAACATTTTGCCCTATCCTCAACGGTTTGGCCGCATAACGCGTTTTAAAGTTTTGATTTTTTGAGTTTTACGTGAGATTTTGTTTTCTGGGCTCTATTTCAGACAAAATATTAGTTCTAGCCCAGATTAAAAATTTTATTTTAATACAAAATAATGCGATCTACACAAAAGATCCAGTGATCTTTTACTCTATCTTCCATGATTTAGCCGTTACACGTGATTATATTGTAAAATTTCACTTAAAAACTTACTTTTCGTGCTCGATAAGTGGCCGAAATCCCGTTGGTCCTAGCTTAAATGTAAATCTTTTTGTAAGTAGCTATTCATAGGATCTACAAAAAAGGTCCAGTAGCTTTCTGTCGTTTATCTTTCCGTAAGCTGATAAATGCTCTAAAAGGCAAATTCTTTGTCGTCACTTTTAGGTGTTTTAAATTTTGCAACTATAATTAGTGCGATTCATGCTGGTTCCATATTGATCCTTGTATTACTATATTAACGAGTGACTAAAACCCCCCTCCACATCGGGAGTTGGCTGAGCGTTAGTGAAGCTTCAATAGTAGATAGGGACAGAGTGTTTTTTTATTTTATTTTATGACAGTATTAGTTCATTGTCAAAACTCTGGCGTGGAATGATAATTTCCGAAGTAGAATTTTAAAACCCCCTGATCAACGTTTTATTTTGATAAAAATTCCTCGTGCCCAGGACACAAATTTACTAGAAAAGTACCACGCGTTCTTTAAACCCCCAAGAACATAAACCCCCTCTCCGGGAAGTTCTTGGTTGATGAACCCCTGATTAAATTAAACCCCCTTGATCAACTTAATAATCTGATAAAGGTAGTTTTTAGTTTATTTACACTAAATCTGTTTACACAACAGCTGACCGGTGCAGACTTTTATCCCAAACGTTGTACCGACTAACCCATAGGTCGTAGATCAAATCTGAGGTCACAATCGAAAAACAAAATTAAATTTCCGACAAGAAAGGTCCAGTCAACTTTTTGTCGTATCTCTAACGGTTTAAGCCACAAAATGGCCTTAGAGTCAAAACTTTGATTAAAACTGGCAAAATTCAATAAAATAGGTCTAATATTATTCCGAATTCCGCTTATCCCCGAATTGTGGACAACACCCCAAAAGGGGGCCCTGGGGTGTGTCATTAACCCTAGGTAACATTACCCACCCCCGGGATTTCCTGGTATGACCGGATAACCTCCTGAGTACATTAAACCCCCAAAGTGTGAACCCCCCGGTAATATTAAACCCCCCTGGGAATTTCATGGCATGACCTCATGTCCGAATTTTACCAATCACCAAATCGCTTAGCCTCCCTTTGGGAAATTCCCGGTATGGACCATATAACCCCCGATGTCTTAACCTTGGTAACGTTAACCCCCCCCTTTGAATTCCTTGTATGACCCTCATGTCCGAATTTTACCTATAAATAAACCACTCTTATCCCCTAATTTGGCAAACACCTAAAGGGGGCCCGGCAACATTAAACCCCCCCAGGGAATTTCCTGGAAAATGACCAGACAATCTCCAGAATAAATGAAACCCCCTGATGTCTTAACCCCCGTTAACATTAAACTCCCCTCAGGGAATTTCCTGGATGACCAGACAATCTCCTGAGTAAATTACACCACTGATATCTTAACCCCACCCGGAATTTCCTAGTATTTACCAAACAATCTCTGGAGTAAATTAAAACCCTGATGTCTTAACCCCGGTAATATTAACCCCCCCCCAGGGAATTTCCTGGCATGGCTAGAATTTATTTCTCTGATTTAACCTGTCACCGAATACCGCATACCCCCGAATTTGGGAAACACCAAAAAGGGGGCCTGGGGGCGTAGCCCCCAGCGAGCGAAGGCGAGTCTAATTAATATATACAACCGCATGGTGTAACTGGGTACATGACTGGACTGACATCCACGTAATACCTAATTTTCTATACCTACTATCCAGATCGAGAAGTTAGAGAACTCTGAAATTTGGTACAACAGATAGGCTTTCCACGTGGTAACCACCAGGAAAAATCCCCGAAAAGTGAGCAACTTTTTTATCATTTTCAACCCCTCAAAAAAATTCCGCATAAAAATCGGCCGCATTCTTCACACCTTGCAGGCATTTTTTGTAAGCCCGATAGCGGGGCGAACCGTTGGAGCTAGGCCTCGCGGATCTGAACGGGAAAAAATTCATGTTATTGTCAGGAACTGAAGTGAAACTACCACAAAAAAAAGGTCCAATGACTTTTTGGCTCTATTTTCCATGGTTAAGCGACCAAAACGCTCGAACATTTGAAATTTCCAGAGATTTTTTCGATAAAAATTAATGTTTCAAGCCCGATAGCGGCCCCGAAACCGTTGTGTCCGTAGACTCTAAATCTGATTGACCCATATCAAATTAGCAAATTGCGCCGGATTCTACAGAAACAGGTCCAGTAATCTTTTGCCCTATCTCGATTGGTTTTTTATTTTTCGGGCCGAAAACACGTGATGATTATGTACAATTTTGTTTGTAACTTTTTACGCGAAAAACTTTTGTTGTTTGGCGGGTCGATAGCGGCGAAACATTGGTCGGAGGTGCAAAATAAAGACTAACGTTTTATATTAGGATATAAGATGAATCCTACAAAAAAAGAGTCCAGTGACTTTTTACTATATTTCCCTTAGTTTTGACCGCCCAAAAACGCGATTAAGTGAAAAATAATTGGGAAACTATTCTTCGCCTAAAAATTTACATTCCGGGCTTGATAGCGGCCCCTAAACGGTTCGGTCGCTAACTCAAAAAACAATACTTTTAAAACAGGGATTTAGGTAAATCACGTGTGATCCTACAGAAAAGGTTCAGTGGACTTCGGGAGTTGGGCTGAGGCAGTTAGCTAAGCACGTTCAATAGTAAGATAGGGACAGAGGAATATTTATTATGTTCAACAGATCACAATTACCCTCTAAAAAAGGGCCCAAGTGTTGTTCATTAAACCCCCCGGTAATATTTAACCCCACCCCCCCCGGGGAATTTCCTGGTATGGTACCTGATAACCTCCTGTACATTCAACCCCACTGATGTGTGTTTAAAACCCCCCTCGGTAATCATTAAAACCCCCCCAGGGAATTTCCCTGCCATGACCTACCATGTTCCGAATTTTACTCAGTCACCAAAAATCTCTGTAAAAAAACCAGAACCCCCCCCCACCCCCCCCCCTTTTGGGAAGGGGGTGAAATCCTGTATGACCAGATTAACCCCCATGGAGACTTATCCCCCGGTTAACGTTAACCCCCCTGGGAATTTGTTCATATGACCAGACAATATCCTGACGAAATTAAACCCCCTCTTGTCTTAACCTCCTTAACATTAATCACCCACCCAGGGAATTTCTCGCCTTGACTAGATAGTCTCCTGGTGATATTAAACCCCTGTTCGACTTAAAATACTGCCTTGAGGTCGGTTTTTATTATGTTTATACTAAACAATTCAAGATAGCTGACCCGTGCAGACTTTTCTCCCGAGCTCATTTCTGGCTAAACCATAGGTCGTAGATCAGATCTGAGGGCACAATCGAAAGACAAAATTAAATTTCCGACAAGAAAGATCCAGTCACTTTTTGTCATATCTCTAACGGTTATCTAACATACTATACAGCCGCATGTGAAACTGACTGACTGACTCACTCACTGATATATAGATACAAATTCTAACATAGTTCTAGAAGTGCTGGAAACTTGAAATTTGGCACGCAGGTACCTTTCACAATATGACCCGGAGGGAAAAAGTCTGAAAACCGGACTTTTTTACTTTTAAACCCTCAAAAAAATTCCTAAAAAATCGCGCATTCTTCACCCTTGCAGGCATTTCTTGTAAGCCTGATAGCGGGGTGAAACCGTTGGAGCTAGCTTCGATCTGACGAAAAATTGTTAGTCAGGAATGAAGTGAACTACAAAAAAGGTCCAGTGACTTTTTGTCCTATCTCGTGTGGTTAAGCTACAAAAAAAGCGGGAATGTTTGACATTCCAGAGATTTTTTTGCTTAAAATAAAGTTTCGAGCCTGATAGTGGCCGAACGGTAGGTCGTAGCTCAAATCTGATTGACCCATCAAATTAGCAAATTGCGCGATATACAAAATTTTAAAAGGTCCAGTGACTTTTTGCTCTATCTCCAGTGGTTCGGCCGAAAAAACGTGATTATGTGCAATTTTTTTGTTAATTTTTTACGTGAAACTTTTGTTTTTGGGCTCGATAGCGGCGATAACCATTGGTATGAGGTCGAAAATACAGACAAAAACGTTGCGACGTCTAGGAAATGAGAGTGATCTACCAAAAAAATGTTGCCAGTAACTTTTTACTCTATTTAATCCATTGGTTTAGGCCGCAAAACACGATTAAATGAAAGTATTTGGAAATTTTCGCTCCTTACAAATTTACCTTTCGGTCTCCGGATAGCGGCGCTCTAAAACTGGTTGGTTCGTCGCGTTAGCTCAAAAAATTTTTAAACAGTGATTTTATGAAAATGACGGTGGATCTACAAAAAAAATGATTCACGCTATAATCATTTTGCCCTATCCCCAACTGGTTTGGCCGCATTTACGCGAGGTTTTAAGTATTGATTTTTAAGTTTGTACGTGATATTTTTAAACTGCCCAGATGCAAGTCTTTTGTCCTAAGCTCTGTACTGCCTAGGAATTATAGGTCAGTTAAGCTTTAAATCTTGATGGCATAATCGAAAGAGGAAAATTTAAAATTTTCCGGGACAGGAAAGGTCCAGTTTACTTTTTCTCGTATCTCTAACGGGTTTAACCAGTTAAAAACGCATTATTAAAGTCAAAAATTTTGAATATTAAACTGAGAAATAATTAAATAACCATATCGGTCAAGATAATTCCGAATTCCGCTTATCCCCGAATTCTGGCCAAACACCCGAAAGGGGGCCTCAGTGTGTGTTCATTATACCCCCGATAACCAATTACACCCCCCGGGATTTCCTGGTCGAGTATGACCAGCATAACCTCCTGAGTAAATTTAAAACACGCACCTGACTAGTGTCTATACCCACCTGGGTAACTTTAAAACCCCCCCAGGGAATTTCCTGGCATGACCTTATGTCTGAATTCTAACAATGAGCCATCCAAAATCCGCTTAGCCCCCCTTGGGAAGTTCCTCGTATAAACCAAGATAGCCCCCTGGGATGTCTTAAACCACCTTGGGTCTTAACGTCTATAACCCCCCCAGGGAATTTCCTGGGCACGACCTCATGTCCGAATTTTAACCAATCACCAAATTGCTCATTTATCCCCGATATTTGCAAGGCGTTATACATCATGGGGGCCTGGGGGGCGTAGCCCCCAGCGAGCCGAAAGGCCGAGGTAAATCATTCATACTCAGACGAAGTATTATGAGGTACTAGTGGATGTATTATCAGTTATTTTTGTGGTCGCTATACGTAACATCAGGCGCGCCCCATGTAACATTTGATATAAAGCACATTTACTAGTTCTGAATCATCCAGTAATCTAGTTTTACTTACCCAACGTAGCCAAAAGCTTACCAGTTAGTTTTGAAGTTATTTTATTTGAAGTTCCTATCGCTACAAATGTATCGGTCTTATAAAAAGATATACCGCCGTTCGGCTAAATCCCTTTATCGCTTGAAATATTGCAGTTGTAACAAGTAAATGCATTTCAGATAAAAATAGTTTTATTCATTTTCAACGTCGACATACAATAAATGCTTTAACGAAAGTTTCCATAATTCTTCCTTGTACAAAGTAAACGGTTTTTTGGATAAAAAAATTTTAATTTCTTAGTGTAAATAAAAATTTGATATGTATTAAAAATTACTGATGGATAAGCAAAAGCCAACTGAAATATAGTTCGTTTTAAGTACCATTAAGGAATTCTGATCAGATGGGACAAACATTACGCAAATAGGTCGCGGGTCGGAGCAAAACAGTTATTGAATAATAACACAATTGCCGCAATACCTGTTTGTTCAGCTACCTAGAATAAACTCGTAAGCTAACACGTTGCCACTACACAAACGATTTAGCATCCATCTCTTATTGTGGCAGCAAAGTTGCAGACCAGTTATCATTACTTTTACATTTTAAAATTCTAAAGTGGCCTTATATATGGGTTCCATGCGAGGAACATTTCTTATCCACAACTAAACTATAATTTATTTCCTAAAAATGATTTATTCATTTTAAAAAGATTTGGACAAAAGATAGATGAATAGTAAATTTATTTAAGCATATTATTAACAACTTCAAAGCGTGCCTTTCACATATTCGTATCTGACGTCTAAAATTGTATCGATACAATAACAATTTAACTAATTGGAGCGTTATTGATATATATTAAAACGCTCAAATTGTTATGTCTATCGATTTACAATTTTTAGAGCAGATACTGAATATGTGAATAGGCCACGCTTTGAGAGCTATATATATATTATATATATATCTTATATATATATATATATTATATATATATATTAGATATATATTATATATATCTATATGTTATATAGAATATATATATATATTAGGAACTTATCAAAAACCGCAAGATGAACTCAAATTAATACTTTTAAATTTTATTTAATCTCTTTTATTCCATAGGGTGCATGTTTTTTACACAGCAAAAAAATATTTATTACAAAGTTAGAAGAGGACAATGTCATGAAACAAGGGCTTCGATTGAGGGTTCGAGTTGCATACAAAAATTTCTCAAGTTCTTGTAGCTCATTTCCTATCACAAAATGTCCTTAGGTGAAACAGGATATAGAATCTGATAATCATACGGAAAAGCACACTGTTAATCCCATTCTCGTTCATGACAAGACAAAAATAAACTTTTAATTCACCATACATTGTGGATGGACGCTAATCTAAAGTACGTACATTGTTGCACAAGCACCAATCTATTAGAACTTTATTTTTTGCCTATGTAAATAATGAAAGTAGTACCATGATGGAAATTTACCGTTTAACATTTAATATATTTATATATCCCTTTACCATATATGTTCAATGTTTTCTGTTAATTTAAGGTCGGTCTCCTTGCAGTTTTAAATAGTAAAATTGAATACAACGGAATATATTATTTTGTATGGTTTGTGGTAATTGTTGTGACAGGTTAAAATGTATAAAATCGGAATATGCTTATTCTAGTTTGTTTTGCAAATTTATTCTTTTTCTGTTATTTTGTTGTTGCCATCATGTTAACCATAAGACCAATGTAAAAATGTTGCGATAACACCCAAGCAAAAACCCCATAGAGTGATATTTCACCATTATTGAACAAGTCAAGCATGCTTCAGAAATGCAGCTTCATTGGCAAACTTTAAAGTCTACAGTTATAGGATAGTGTTTTATAAAGACTGAAAATGGGGAATGGAAGATTATTGTGTTGGTACAGGACTGGCCATGGATGAGATTTATTCCAAGCCCTTCGAGTATTGGGCCTCTCTTACGTTCAACTAATTGTAAATCAACATTAATTTCAGTTTTAAAGCAACATGATTAGCTAGTTATAATTTGTTTAAATATTTTTGAAATATATATATTGTAATATCTTGTCGGTTGCATTTATAAACGATAAAAAACATTATTATTAAAAGGACGCTGAGGATGCAGTTGTTACCTTAATAACAAGTCACATCTTAAAAGTAAAGTAAAAGGAAAAAAATTTGTCTCCGTTGTAAAAAGGTACCATAAACGCTCTTCCACTTTAATCCCAGCAAGTGGGAAGTTCTTTATTGAATGGACAGATTTACATTTCAGTTTTACTTTACCTCATCATTTCTGTGTTTGGCAATTTGTTCGCAAATCATCCAAGGTTAGTGAATATTACAGCATTTCAAAAGAAGTTGTTACAGTCTAGTTAGTTACATTGTACTATTATGTATAACATTTCACAAACCTAGTCAGCCAGTACGATGTAAGATTGTTTTTTTTTTATCCAATGTTCCGGAACTAAAATTATCGGCGGAAAGTAAACTACCTAGATTGGCACGCGTATGGATATATTTATTCTAATCCCTTTCTAGCCAGCCCAACTACGTGACCGATTTGACCTACTGCGTGCCTTGGTGTCACCGTAAGTAAAATTTATCTTTACTGTATTATTAAAATTACGCCCTTGGATGCCGTACGCATAATAAAAATGAATGCAACGTAAAGTAAAGTTTTAAAATAGTAAAGTAAAACTTAACTTACATTGAAGGATATTTTATTTGCTTGATTGAAATAGGATACGAAGTTGTGGCGTCGTCCTTCTGATCGAGCCACATGGTCGTCATAGTGTTTTTGTCTCATTAAATGGCCTTAATTACCGTCGCGTAACTTTGTTTTCAGACGAGCTCACCGTATTAATTTGAGTAGGTGGCCTCACCACCTTTCATAACTTCTTTACTCCTTCTTCTAGTAATCACCGACTAGAACTAAACCCTTCTTAGAACTTTTTTTAAACAAAAGCTTCCAATGTCTCGTGCCAAAGACGCCGACTCCCGGGTTGCGAAGTCTACACATTGCGAAGGGAAGTAAAAAATCTTTAATGTTTTATATAAGAAAATTATCGTCAGGCATAATTACATAGAACATTGGAATATTTTATGCACACCTATCAGATATACGTTTTTTAGTTCCTTGAGTACTGTCAATTTGCTAGCAACGTGGCAAGGGCATTACATTTAAATTTTACCAACTAAAATTGGTTGCTTGTAAGTATTCACTAATTAAATTGAAACTTTTATCAAGTAAATCTTTGCAATTCGTAGTAGTATTTATTTTACCTACAGGACCTCAGAAGTCACCACCCCCATGCTGTTCTCGTCATTTCTGTACTAAGAGTGATTTACAACTAATAAGTTGAACGAATTAAGGAATGTACAACTTGGAGGAATACTAATTATTTTTTTCAAACTGAGTGCCTGATATTGGCTATGTTAAGCTTTGGGTTACAGCAATCGTAGGAATAATATGTCCCTCTTTCTTAATATCATTAAAATGATAAAAATTATCTGTACCCTTCTTGATAAGGGAATTTAGGTATGAGCTGTCTGAAAAGAAATTCCAAAAGAATAATAAATGTTCATTTTTAAAAAATATAATTAAATTAAAAAGTACTCGTATATACCACTACACGATCCTACAGACTTTAAATTTGAAGCTTCATTCTATATGTTTAACACATTCCCAAGTTCAATGGGGGGGGTATTTTGATGCGTTGTCCCTTTCAAGGGATTGGCCTTCTAGTGATAACACTTTTTAGCATTCACGTTATGAGGTAAAAATAAAAAAAACCCCCCATGATGGCAATGATTAAAACCGCAAAACAGTTTAATAACTAGTCTTCCCAGATTGTTCCAATATTGGCACCAATCAGTTGTTCGAAAAACTGCTCCGTGATATATTGTGACGACGCAAAACCAAATGCTGCCAAATGTTCCCAGCGGTGTGTGCCAATATTGACACTTGGATATCACTGTAGTCTTTTATCCCACCCTGATTTCAAATTGACCTATCATTTGTGATAATTTAACCCTTATTGATATTGTGGAAGCCACATAACTAATACTGACATATTTTCCTCAGAATACATTGTGTGAATAATTGGCGCTCTTCTTTAGTACCCGGCTTCTACTTAACTCCCCATAATTCTAAATCGTGCCAATTTGTAAATTTGCCTGTTTTGATGTACGTTGTGGAATCAATAACCTCCAATATTTTACAGTGTTCCTAGGGTTTGTGTCACTAATATTGAACATCACTAAAATACCGCTACTCTCCGTACCTACCAGAATCTAAATATTGACGTGGCAGTTGTGACATTGTGTTCCTATGATTTATTGTGGAAGAAAACTAAATAATTAACAGTGCTTCCCAGAGTCTATGTCAATACTTGGACACTCTCAAATTACTAGTTCTTCTGGTTACCGACCAGAATCTATACATTGACGTGGCTGGCAGTTTGTGAATTGTCCGCGTGATTTTTTATGGGAAGAAAGAAAACCATATATTTTCCAGTGTTCCCAGAGGCTATTTCAATTTACTGACATTCTCAAAATACTGTCTTCTGTTACCGACCAAGAATATAAATTAACGTGTCAGTTGTCACATTGTTAAGTTATATTATATGCGATAAGCCAAATATTGTTAGGATCATTACAGCGTTTGAATTTAGTCCTAATTATAGACACAATCTCTAATGTAATGTTTGAAATATTCGCTTGAATATTTTCATGTATTTAACTTATTAGTTAATATAGGCCTTGTTTTAACGGTTATTCATAGTAACCTTGCATTAAAATCGTTTTTCAATCTCAAAATACATACAAATATTTTAGATTATTATGAATTACTTGTAAGGATATCTGAAATATTTTAACTTCAACATATTGATTTTAGAATTACATTTTCCCCTCCACGAAAGGTATAGCTATCAAGTAATAATACCATACATTTACCAGGCGCAACGACTCCATATATCAAACTAATTGTGCAGGGAGTTTGCCACTGCTTGAGAAAATTTTAAACTCAAAAAAGTATATAGATAACTTTTCATAATGTTGGAGAAACTTTATTACTCGTATTTGGATCTTAAAAAACTATTATTATTCCCTGCCTGGGAGATTAAAAAAACATATAAAATAAACAGTTGTGAATTATATACAATTAGGGCATATTGACATTTAATCATCATTTAATCTACAATGTATATGCCACCAGTAGGGTCTAGAAGGGTTTTCTAAACAATGACATAGTAATTACCTTAGTATCTTATGTTCTCAATAGTATGTTATATTTAATGTTTTATTAATTGCTATCAATAATTTTACTAGGATTTTTATAAAAACATTTTGTAAATATATGAATTTCTACTTACGGTTACCACATTAAAAACGAATCATTAATCCAAATGATAATATATGTGTGTATATTTTAATTGAAAGAAAATACATCTACTACAAAGGAATATATTTCATCATT
>NW_025783278.1:0-31616 GCF_021130785.1 Homalodisca vitripennis | reverse complement strand
TATTTTTAATACCCAACAAAATATTTTCATTTGTTCTTAACTTTTTATTACAAACTTATTAAATACTAGGAACTTCAATTAACTATAAAACATTATGCTGTATAAAAATGTGTCTTTTTCAAGAGAGTAATAAATTTCTGATAACAATTTTAAGAGAACAGTTATAATTTATTAACAAATTTTATCAATATCGCAGTGTGTAGGTCATTTTCAATTATTTTAAAATAATTGTACATATATAAAAAGGAGCGGATTTAATGTAACACTTTCGTTAGCAAAATTCATGATTCATAAGTCTGATTTCTTGGAATTATAAAAAGCATTTCTTTTCTTTCATCTATATATATATAACATTGAATGTTTTGTGTGTTTGTTCCTTTATTGAATCGCAAAAATATTAGAACAGACCATTATGAAAATTTGTATGTATACGTATTTTTCCATGGAGAAGGTTTATAAGCTATGCCCATTGATGTAACTCACCACCAAGGCGGGCCTCGCTGCAAAAAGATAAACAAAGTTTAAAAGCGCCTACACAATATAAACACTGCCAATTAAGAGACAGGTTTGTATCTTATACATAGCCAAAACACTATTTTGAAGGCGCTAAGTTATTATGTATTATTACTCTTTAAGATACATTTCTGATTGACAACTTTAAAGTTTGAGTGAAATAGACCACTTTCATAATAAAGTACATGTTACGTGCACAACATGGCTATCAAAAAAACATAAACAGAATTTTCTTCGATCGTAGCAAAAAGGGCAAACTCTACATCGGCGTTGTAATATTAATATTTCAATTTAAACCAGATGTGTTCACACATGAATGGCAAAAGCTTACTTAAGAAAAAGCGTGCAAAGCCGCGGCGTAAACAGCTTTGTATCTGTAAAAAATAATTTATTAATTTAACTTTTCTTATTAAACTGAGTTGCATTTTTGTGTAGAAAATCTGGTTATCCCTTGATCTAATGTAGTTCAGGCTTTAATATAACCATTCATGATATCTTTTTATTATAATCCTACTTACCCTTTTCTCAGTACCTTTCCAATTAATTTACTCATAATAGCAAGGATCGAGAAAGAAAAAAAGTATGGGCATCCCCAAGCATGTGTGTATAAGAAAGCCGATGAGAAGGGGTAGAAATGTGTTGAAAGCAGTGATTAAAATGATATGACCGTTTCACACTTTCTGTCAGCTTTAGAGGACTACAGCCCAATCACCCAAGAGTGGACCACGGACTCGAATTAACAACAAACACCAAAGGGGAACCGTCTTACACATTCACAGAAATTATCGTGATATGAGCAGCTTAAATCCTTTTGCATCGAGCCACATTCATGTAGGTATATAAACAAAGCTTATAAAAAATGTGTTGTACGTTAATAAAAAACAGTTCATAATAAATTAAATTCAGGTTCTTTAAACTGCTCAAACATCAACTAAAATCATTTATTTTCGCAACACTATAAAGTTACAAATAAGTAGTCATTAATATAATTTCCCATTAAAACTATTTACTAAAATTTGATTAAAATTCGTCAAACTAAACTTAATTTTAATATTTAAATAAAATTATATTATTTATTTTCTTTTAATAATTACTTTTTAATTTTTTACAGTTATCTACCACCTGGATTACAAACATTTGTAGAAAATTAAGCTGTGTATTCATTACGTTTACATCTCCAATTAAAACCAAATGAATTTCTTGTTCAGGCAAGGTGAATAGTTTCAAACATGTAGGAGGGCTTATAAAAACCACAAGCATTCTGCTCAGTAGTAGCACGTATATTACCTGTCACTACTCACAGCATATTTTTTTTTCGGCTGGGGGGGGCTGCTGAGGGGCTTACGCCCCCCAGGCCCCCATGCAGTTGTACGCTTGCGAATTCGGGGATATAAGGCGGTATAAAATAATTGGTAATTAGTTAAATTCAGACTTGAGGTTTCCAAATTTCATGTATCCGTTCTCGACAAGTCGTACGGCGGTACCGTAATTTGCTTCGCTTAACGCTCTAGCCAATTTGATGTGTGGTGTATAATTAATAATTAATCAATATGGATGATCGTTAGAAAACAGTTATAAGTCTATGTCGTTCGCGAAATTAGAAGACAAGAAGAATCTTGAGTGCGTAAACTAAATGGTCAAGGAGATTATGTTTGTATATCATAGTTATAAAAATTATAATTCCGTGGGAGTTTCACTCCCATAACTTTTTGGCTTGTTTGTACAGAGCGTTTTACGGCTTAACCGGTTTGAGATACTGACAATAAGTGACTGGACCTTTCTTTGTTCGGAAATTTAATTCACGTTTGTGAGGATTTGAGGTTAAGACGTCTGGTTTAGCGTGGATGCCAATGCTTGGGATAATAGTTCTGCACATGAGTTCAGCTATGTGAATTTTATCAGTGTTTAAGTATAAACAATAAAATAAGCGATCACTAATGTACAGTATTTTTAAAGTTGTTTAGGGGGTTACTATTTGCTCACGGAGTTTATTTTAGATCGATACAAGGAAATTCCCAGGCAGGGGGGTTAATGTTTTCGAGGGTTAAAAATTATTACGTGGTACCACAGGGCGTTATGGAGGAAAGCTGTGTTGTTACCTAGAAGAGTAATTCAATCACTAAGTTCCAGTAAATTATTTAACAGATTAAGAAATTGATTAGGGGGTTTCATTTTAACTCAGGAGTTTATTCTGGTCCATACCAGGAAATTCCCAGAGGGGGGGGGGTTAATGTTACCGGGGTTTATAGACATCAGGGGGTTTTAATTTACTCAGGAGGTTATCTGGTTCATGACAAGGAAAAATTACCAGGGGGGTTTAACTGTTTACCTTCGCTAACGCCTCAGCTATATTCAACGATCGTCTGCACATCAAGTAAGACGTATACTAGTCAGTCGTTTTAACGAAAAAGTAGAGGTGGTTAATTTTAACCAAAGCTTTGATTTATAAGAGCACTTTTTGCGGGCTTAGCCGTTAGAGATTAGAGTTAACGACAAAAAAAAGTTTACTTCTAAAAACCTTACTTTTAGAATAATTCAAACACTTGAAGGAGGATTCTGATAATCTGATTCTACATTTACGACCTCTAGATTTTGCAGTACAGAGTTTGGGAGGAGAAAAGAACTTGTACACTAGCCAAACTATGGTTAATTCGTTTAGTTCTCTTCATAAAACAAAATAAAAACTTAAATTTATCAGATTATTAGGTTTGATCAGGGTGGTCTTCTATTATTCTAATCAGGTAATTCAATCTAACCAGAGGAAAAATTCGCGGGGGAAAGAAAAATTTGGTAAATAATTACAAATGAAATTGCACATAACCACGTTTTTTCGGCCAAACCAATGCAGATAGGGCAAAAAGTCACTGGACCTTTTCTGTAGATCACTTAATTTGCTAATTTGATGGGTTCAATCAGATTTGAGCTACAACCTACCGTTCGGCCGCTATCGGGCTCGAAACTTTATTTTAAGCGAAAAAATCTCTGGAATGTCAAATGTTCGAGCGTTTTGTCGCTTAACCATGGAAGATAGAGCAAAAAGTCACTGGATCTTTTTTGTAGTTCATTTCATTCCTAATTAGAAATTTTCGTCAGATCCGAGCTAGCTTCAACGGTTCACCCGCTATCAGGCTTACAAGAAATGCCTGCAGGGGTGAAGAATGCGCGATTTTTGAGGAATTTTTTTGAGGGGTTTAAAAGTAAAAAAGTCCGGTTTTCAGACTTTTCCTCCGGGTCATATTGTGAAAGGTACCCTGCGTGCCAAATTTCAAGTTTCCCAGCACTTCTAGAACTATGTTAGAATTTGTATCTATATGTCAGTCAGTCAGTTACACATGCGGCTGTATAAGTATTTAGATAACCGTTAGATTAGATAACCGTTAGATACGAGAAAAAGTGACTGGACCTTTCTTGTCGAAAATTTAATTTTCTCTTTCGATTATGCCATCAGATTTAAGCTACGACCTATAATTTAGGCAGTACAGAGTATAGGACAAAAGACTGCACTGGCAGTTTAAAAATATCACGTAAAACATAAAAATCAATACTTTAAAACGCGTTATGCGGCCAAACCGTTGAGGATAGGGCAAAATGTTACTGAACATTTTTTGTAGATCACGCAATTTCATAAATACTGTTAAAAATTTGTTTTGAGCTACGACCAACCGTTTAGAGTCCGCTATCACAGCCCGGGAATGTAAATTTTTTAGGCGAAAAATGTCCAAATATTTTAACTTAATCGCGTTTTGCGGTCAAACTAATGGGAAATATAGTAAAAAATTCACTGGACCTTTTTTGTAGATCACATTATTTCCTAAATCTAATCTTTGTTTTTATTTTGACCTCCGACGAATGGTTACGCCGCTATCGACCCCCAAAAAAAAAATCAAAATTTTCGCGTAAAAGTTTTACAACAAAATTGTACATAATCACGTTTTTTCGGCCAAACCAATGGAGATAGGGCAAAAAAGATTACTGGACCTTTTCTGTAGATAACGTAATTTGCTAATTTGATGGGTCAATCAGATTGGAGCTGAGCTACGACCTACCGGTTCGGCCGCTATCGGGCTCGAAAACTTTATTTTAAGCGAAAAAATCTCTGGAATGTCAAACATTTCCGTGTTTTGTGGCTTAACCACACGAGATAGGACAAAAAAGTCACTGGACCTTTTTTGTAGTTCACTTCATTCCTGACCATGAATTTTTCCGTCAGATCCGAAGCTAGCTCCAAACGGTTCGCCCGCTATCGGGCTTACAAAAAATGCCTGCAGGGGTGTGAAGAATGCGCGATTTTTTGGGAATTTTTTTGAGGGGTTTAAAAGTAAAAAATCCGGTTTTCAGATTTTCCTGGTGGTTACACGTGGAAAGCTACCTGCGTTGCCAAATTTCAAGTCTCCTAGCACTTCTAGAAGTAGTTAGAATTAGTATCTATAGTGAGTGAGTCAGTCAGTCAGTTACACATGCGGCTGTATATATATTTAGGACTCGCCTTCGGCTCGCTGGGGGCTACGCCCCCAGGCCCCCAAAGTAAACGCTTGCAAATTCGGGGATAAGCGGAATTCGGTGACTGGTTAAGTCCGGACATTAAGTAAAATGACAAGGGATTTAAAAATTGACCTTTTTCATAGATTTATTTCCGGATTCGTAAAAACTTTTGACTTTGAGGGCATTTTGCGGTTAAACCGTTAGAGATACGACAAAAAGTGACTGGACCTTTCTTGTTGGAAATTTAATTTTGTCTTTCGATTGTGCCCTCAAGATCTGATCTACGACCTATGGTTTAGCCAGAAATGAGCTCGGGAGAAAAGTCTGCACGGGTCAGCTATCTTGAAATTGTTTAGTATAAACATAATAAAAACCGACCTCAAGGCAGTATTTTAAGTCGAACAGGGGGTTTAATATCACCAGGAGACTATCTAGTCAAGGCGAGAAATTCCCTGGGTGGGTGATTAATGTTAAGGAGGTTAAGACAAGAGGGGGTTTAATTTCGTCAGGATATTGTCTGGTCATATGAACAAATTCCCAGGGGGGGTTAACGTTACCGGGGGATAAGTCTCCAGGGGTTATCTGGTCATACCAGGATCTTCCCAGGGGGGGGGGTTTTAAGAGATTTGGTGACTGGTAAAATTTCGGACATGAGGTCATGGCAGGAAATTCCCTGGGGGGGTTTAATGTTACCAGGGGGGTTAACACATCAGGGGGTTGAATGTACTCAGGAGGTTATCAAGTCATACCAGGAAAATCCCCGGGGGGGGGGTTTAATATTACCGGGGGTTAATGACACACTTGGGCCTTTTTTAGAGGGTATTGTGTCTGTGAACATAATAAATATTCCTCTGTCCCTATCTACTATTGACGCTTAGCTAACGCTCAGCCAACTCCCCGAAGTCACTGAACCTTTTCTGTAGATCACGTGATTTCCTAAATCCCGTTTAAAATTTGTTTTGAGTTACGACCAACCGTTTAGCCGCTATCAAGCCCGGAATGTAAATTTTTTAGGCGAAAATGTCCAATATTTTCACTTAATCGCGTTTTGCGGTCAAACTAAGGGAAATATAGTAAAAAAGTCACTGGACCTTTTTTGTAGGTCATCTTATTTCCTAAATAAAACGTTTGTCTTATTTTGACCTCCGACCAATGGTTTCGCCGCCGCTATCGACCCCAAAAACAAAAGTTTCGCGTAAAAGTTACAACAAAATTGTACATAATCACGTTTTTCGGCCAAACCAATCGAGGATAGGGCAAAAGATTACTGGACCTTTTCTGTAGATCGCGCAATTTGCTAATTTGATGGGTCAATCAGATTTGAGCTACGACCAACGGTTCGGCCGCTATCGGGCTTGAAACATTATTTTTATCGAAAAAATCTCTGGAATTTCAAATGTTCGAGCGTTTTGTCGCTTAACCATGGAAGATAGAGCAAAAAGTCATTAGACCTTTTTTTGTAGTTCACTTCATTCCTGACCATGAATTTTTCGTCAGATCCGAGCTAGCTCCAACGGTTCGCCCGCTATCGGGCTTACAAAAAATGCCTGCAGGGGTGAAGAATGCGCGATTTTTTGGGGAATTTTTTTGAGGGGTTGAAAATGAAAAAATTCTCACTTTTCGGGATTTTCCTGGTGGTTACACGTGGAAAGCTATCTGTGTACCAAATTTCAAGTCTCTAACTCATCTGGAAGTAGGTTTAGAATTAGTATACCCTATGAGTGAGTGAGTCAGTGAGTCAGTCAGTCAGTTACACATGCGGCTGTATATATATAGGACTCGCCTTCGGCTCGCTGGGGGCTACGCCCCCAGGCCCCCAAAGTAAGTGCCTTAAATTCTGGGATAAGAGGGATTTTGGTGATTAGTAAAATTCGGACATGAGGTCATGCCAGGAAATTCCCTGGGGGGAGGTTTAATGTTACCAAGGGTTAAGACATTCAGGGGGTATCTGGTCATACCAGGAACTTCCCAAGGGGGGTTAAGAGATTTGGTGATTAGTTATTCCTGAGGGGGGTTTAATGTTACCGGGGGGTTAACACATCAGGGGGTTTAATGTACTCAGGAGGTTACAGGTCATACCAGGAAATCCCCGGGGAGGGGGTTAATTTTACTGGGGGTTAATGACACACACCCCCAGGCCCCCTTTCGGGTGTTGGCCAAATTCGGGGATAAGCGGAATTCGGAATTAAATTGGACCTATTTTATTGAATTTTTCAGTTGTAATAAAAGTTTTGACTTTAATGGCATTTTACGGGTTAACCGTTAGAGATACAAGAAAAAGTGACTGGACCTTTCTTGTCGGAAATTTAATTCTGTCTTTCGATTGTGCCATCAGATTTGATCTACGACCTATGGTTTAGCCAGGAATTAGCTCGGGAGAAAAGTCTGCACGGATCAGCTATCTTGAATTGTTTAGTATAAACATAATAAAAACCGACCTTAAGGCAGTATTTTTAAGTGGAACAGGGGGTTTAATGTCACCAGGAGACTATCTAGTCAAGGCGAGAAATTCCCGGGGGGGGGGGGGTGATTAATGTTAAGGGGGTTTTAGACATCAGGGGGTTTAAATTCGTCAGGATATTGTCTGGTCATATGAACAAATTCCCAGGGGGGGTTAACGTTACCGGGGGATAAGACTCCGGGGGGTTATCTGGTCATACCAGGAACTTCCCAGGGGGGGTTAAGAGATTTGGTGACTGGTCAAATTCGGACATGAGGTCATGCCAGGAAATTCCCTGGGGGGGTTTAATGTTACCAGGGGGGTTAACACATCAGGGGGTTGAATGTACTCAGGAGGTTATCAGGTCATACCAGGAAATCCCCGGGGGGGGGGGTTAATATTACCGGGGTTAATGACACACTTGGGCCTATTTTAGAGGGTGTTGTGTCTGTGAACATAATAAAATCTTTCTCTGTCCCTATCTACTATTGACGCTTAACTAACGCTCAGCCAGTTTCTAATGTGGAGTTGTATTCACTCGTTAACGTAACAAAGCAAGTGCAAACTGAATCTGGAATGAATTACACAAATATTAGTCACATAATAATTTAAAAACTCCAAAAATTGCCAATCTACGACAAATATTTAGCTATTTATAGAGTTTTTCTGGCTTATTAAAGGACATACAACAAATAGTTACATTACCTTTTTTGTAGATCCCATCAATTTATAGCCATAAAAGTTTTTATATTTAAGGTAGAACTAACCGTTTGGCCGCTATCGACTCTAGAAACAAAGTTATTAAAAAGAAATTACGAAATATTTACATTTATTAGCCGAACCAATGGAGATAGAGCAAAATGTTACTGGACCTTTTTTGTAGATCGCATTAATTAGTAATAAAATCAAATTTTTATTCTGTGATACAATAAGTAGTTTGGCCGGAATAAAACCCAGAAAACAAAATCTCACGTAAAACTTAGAAAATCAATACTTTAAAACGCGTTATGCGGCCAAACCATTGAGGGTAGGGCAAAAAGTTACATGACCTTTTTTGTAGATCACGCCATTTACTAAATCCCATTGAAAATTTGTTTTGAGCTACGACCAACCGTTTAGCCGCTATCGAGCCCGAAAGGTAAATTTTTAGGCGAAAATTTCAAAATATTTTAATGTAATCGCGTTTTTCGGCCAAACCAATTGAGATAGAGCAAAAGATCACTAGACCTTTTTTGTAGTTCACATCATTCCTGACCATGAATTTTTCGTCAGATCGAAGCTAGCTCCGACGGTTCACCCGCTATCGGGCTTCAAAGGAAAGCCTGCTAGGGCAAAACAGGGGTCCGTTCGGGAATTTTTTTGAGGGGTTCAAAAGTAAAAAATTCCGGTTTTCAGACTTTTCCCGGAGGTTTGAAGATACGTGCGACGTGCGTGCAAAATTTCACGTTTCCAGCACTTCTGGAAGTATGTTAGAATTAGTATTACCTATGTGTCAGTCAGTGAGTCAGTTACACATGCGGCTGTATATATATGGGACTCGCCTTCGGCTCGCTGGGGGGCTACGCCCCCAGGCCCCCATTTGGGTGTTGGCTAAATTCGGGGATAAGCGTAGTTCGGTGATTGGTTAAATTCAGACGTGAAGTTTCCAAATTTTATGTATCCGTTCTCGAGAATCTTACGGGTCGTAATGCTTCGCTAACGCTCAGCCAAAAATAAGACATCAGGAGGTTTAATTTAGTCAGGATATTGTCTGGTCATATGAACAAATTCCCGGGGGGGGGGTTAATGTTACAAGGGGTTAATGACACATGTGGGCCTATTTTTTGAGGGTGTTGTGTCTGTGAACATAATAAAAACACTCTGTCCCTATCTACTATTGAAGCTTCACTAACGCTCAGCCAACTCCCGACGTGGAGGGGGGTTTTAGTCACTCGGTAACGTAGTAATACAAGGTCAATCTGGAACCAGCACGAATCGCACTAATTATAGTTGCAAGATTTAAAACCCCTAAAATTGACGACAAAGAATTTGCCTTTTAGAGCATTTACCAGGCTTACGGAAAGATAAACGACAGAAAGCTACTGGACCTTTTTTGTTGATTTTATCAATAGCTAGTTATAAAAAGTTTTACATTTAGGCTACGGCCAACGGTTCGGCCACTATCTAGCCCGAAATGTAAGTTTTTAAGTGAAATTTTCGACATAATCACGTTTTAACGGCTAAACCATGGAAGATAGAGTAAAAAGTCACTGAAACTTTTGTGTAAATCGCATTATTTTGTATTAAAAATCAAATTTTTATTCTCGCCTAGAACTAAGATTTTGTCTGAAATAGAGCCCAGAAAACAAAATCTTGCGTTAAACTTAAAAAATCGATACTTTATAACGCGTAATGCGGCCAAACCATTGAGGATAGGGCAATAAGTTACTTGACCTTTTTTGTAGATCACACGATTTACTAAATCCCATTGAAAATTTGTTTTGAGCTACGACCAACCGTTTAGCCGCTATCGAGCCCGAAAGGTAACTTTTTAGGCGAAAATTTCAAAATATTTTAATGTAATCGCGTTTTGCGGCCGAACCGATGGAGTTAGAGCAAAAAGTCACTAGACCTTTTTTGTAGTTCATTTCATTCCTGACCATGAATTTTTCGTCAGATCAAAGCTAGCTCCAACGGTTCGCCCGCTATCGGGCTTCAAAGGAAGCCTGCAAGGCCAAAACAGGGGTCACTTCGCGAAATTTTTTGAGGGGTTCAAAAGTAAAAAATTCCGGTTTTCAGACTTTTCCCGGTGGTTTGAAGACTCCAGCTACGTGTATGCAAAATTTGGTGTTTCCTGCACTTCTAGAAGTGGGTTAGAATTTGTATACCCTATCAGTCAGTCAGTCAGTCAGTCAGTCAGTCAGTTACATATGCGGCTGTATATAATATAGGACTCGCCTTCGGCTCGCTGGGGGCTACGCCCCCAGGCCCCCAAAGTAAGTGCCTTAAATTCTGGGATAAGAGGGATTTTGGTGATTAGTAAAATTCGGACATGAGGTCATGCCAGGAAATTCCCTGGGGGGAGGTTTAATGTTACCAAGGGTTAAGACATCAGGGGGTATCTGGTCATACCAGGAACTTCCCAAGGGGGGTTAAGAGATTTGGTGATTAGTTATTCCTGAGGGGGGTTTAATGTTACCGGGGGGGTTAACACATCAGGGGGTTTAATGTACTCAGGAGGTTACAGGTCATACCAGGAAATCCCCGGGGAGGGGGTTAATTTTACTGGGGGTTAATGACACACCCCAGGCCCCCTTTCGGGTGTTGGCCAAATTCGGGGATAAGCGGAATTCGGAATTAAATTGGACCTATTTTATTGAATTTTTCAGTTGTAATAAAAGTTTTGACTTTAATGGCATTTTACGGGTTAACCGTTAGAGATACAAGAAAAAGTGACTGGACCTTTCTTGTCGGAAATTTAATTCTGTCTTTCGATTGTGCCATCAGATTTGATCTACGACCTATGGTTTAGCCAGGAATTAGCTCGGGAGAAAAGTCTGCACGGATCAGCTATCTTGAATTGTTTAGTATAAACATAATAAAAACCGACCTTAAGGCAGTATTTTAAGTGGAACAGGGGGTTTAATGTCACCAGGAGACTATCTAGTCAAGGCGAGAAATTCCCGGGGGGGGGGTGATTAATGTTAAGGGGGTTAGACATCAGGGGGTTTAAATTCGTCAGGATATTGTCTGGTCATATGAACAAATTCCCAGGGGGGGGGGGGTTAACGTTACCGGGGGATAAGACTCCGGGGGGTTATCTGGTCATACCAGGAACTTCCCAGGGGGGGTTAAGAGATTTGGTGACTGGTCAAATTCGGACATGAGGTCATGCCAGGAAATTCCCTGGGGGGGTTTAATGTTACCAGGGGGGTTAACACATCAGGGGGTTGAATGTACTCAGGAGGTTATCAGGTCATACCAGGAAATCCCCGGGGGGGGGTTAATGACACACTTGGGCCTATTTTAGAGGGTGTTGTGTCTGTGAACATAATAAAATCTTTCTCTGTCCCTATCTACTATTGACGCTTAACTAACGCTCAGCCAGTTTCTAATGTGGAGTTGTATTCACTCGTTAACGTAACAAAGCAAGTGCAAACTGAATCTGGAATGAATTACACAAATATTAGTCACATAATAATTTAAAAACTCCAAAAATTGCCAATCTACGACAAATATTTAGCTATTTATAGAGTTTTTCTGGCTTATTAAAGGACATACAACAAATAGTTACATTACCTTTTTTGTAGATCCCATCAATTTATAGCCATAAAAGTTTTTATATTTAAGGTAGAACTAACCGTTTGGCCGCTATCGACTCTAGAAACAAAGTTATTAAAAAGAAATTACGAAATATTTACATTTATTAGCCGAACCAATGGAGATAGAGCAAAATGTTACTGGACCTTTTTTGTAGATCGCATTAATTAGTAATAAAATCAAATTTTTATTCTGTGTGATACAATAAGTAGTTTGGCCGGAATAAAACCCAGAAAACAAAATCTCACGTAAAAACTTAGAAAATCAATACTTTAAAACGCGTTATGCGGCCAAACCATTGAGGGTAGGGCAAAAAGTTACATGACCTTTTTTGTAGATCACGCCATTTACTAAATCCCATTGAAAATTTGTTTTGAGCTACGACCAACCGTTTAGCCGCTATCGAGCCCGAAAGGTAAATTTTTAGGCGAAAATTTCAAAATATTTTAATGTAATCGCGTTTTTCGGCCAAACCAATTGAGATAGAGCAAAAGATCACTAGACCTTTTTTGTAGTTCACATCATTCCTGACCATGAATTTTTCGTCAGATCGAAGCTAGCTCCGACGGTTCACCCGCTATCGGGCTTCAAAGGAAAGCCTGCTAGGGCAAAACAGGGGTCCGTTCGGGAATTTTTTTGAGGGGTTCAAAAGTAAAAAATTCCGGTTTTTCAGACTTTTCCCGGAGGTTTGAAGATACGTGCGACGTGCGTGCAAAATTTCACGTTTCCAGCACTTCTGGAAGTATGTTAGAATTAGTATTACCTATGTGTCAGTCAGTGAGTCAGTTACACATGCGGCTGTATATATATGGGACTCGCCTTCGGCTCGCTGGGGGCTACGCCCCCATGGCCCCCCAAAGTTTACAGTGCCTTAAATTTCGGGGATAAGATTGATTTGGTTGATAGGTACAATTAGGGACATGATGTCCATGCCAGATAGAAATTCCCGGGGTGGGTTGGGAGTTTAACGTTACCTGGGGATAAGACTTAAGGGGGTTATCTGGTCCATACCCAGGAACTTCCATTAGGGGAAGGATTTAAGAGATTTGGTGATTGGTTAAAATTCGGACCATGAGGGTCAAGCAAGGAAATTATTCCCTGGGGGGCCTGCAACGGTTACCAGGTGGCGCTAAATCTGTGTATACACATTAAAAAGGTTTAATTTACTTTAGAAGGTTATCTGCGTCATACCTAGGAAATCCCAGGGGGGTTAATGTTACCGGGGGCTAAATTATCACACCCCAGGCCCCTTTTGGAGGTATTGCCCAAATTCGGGGGATAAGCGCGAATTCCAGATTAGTATTAGACCTATTGTCTATTGAATTTTCAAAGTTTTGACTCTAAGGGCCATTTTGTGGATTAACCGTTAGAGATACGAGACAAAGTGGGATCTGGGAACCTTTTCAGTGTCGGAAATTTATAAATAAAAAAAATTCTGTTGTTCGATTTATGCCATCACAGATTTGAGCTCTACGAGTTCAGAGCGTGGTAGTAAAGTCTGCAACCTGTTCAACTATTGTAAATTGTTGAGTGGGAAATAATATAGTAAAAAAAACCTACCCTCAAGTGCAACGTTTTTAAGTTGAGTTGTTTAGGGGGGTTTTATTTGCTCAGGAGTTTTATATAGTCATGCCAGGAAATTTCCCAGGGAGGAAGTTATGTTAATCTTACCGAGGTCTAGGGCTTCAGGGGGTTTAATTTACTCAGGAGGTTATTCTAGTCATTAACAGGAAATTCCCCGGGGGTTGGGTGGTTAAAGGATTTTGGTGATTGGTAGATCTGATGTACGCTAGCAAAATCGGGGAATGAGAGGGATCTTTGGTGATTGGTAAAATTCGGGACATGAGGTCATGCCACGAAATTCACAAGGGGGGATGTTTAACGCATTACCGGGGGGTTTAAGGACATGGGGGGTTTAGATCTGGTTCATACCAGGAAACCTTCCCAAGGTGGGGGAGTTAAGATCGATTTGAGTCTGATTGGTTTAAAAATTTCGGTACATGAGGTCATTGCAGGAAATTCCCTGGGGTCGGGGTTTAATTGTTACCGGGTGAGTTTAACACTTCAGGGGGTTTAATGTACACTCTGGATAGTATCTGAGTCATAACCAGTTAATCCACGGGGGGGGGTAATGTTACCGGGGGGCTAATAAACTCAACCCCAGGCCCCCTTTATGGGTGTTTGCCAAAATTCGGGGTGATATAAGAGTGATTGGTGTTAGGTAAAATTTCGGGGGGACATGCGGTTCATACAAGGAATTTCCCTAAGTCAGAGGGATCGTTATGTATACCATCAGTTTAATTTTCCGGAATTTACCCAAACTTTTTGACTTTGAGAGCGTTTTTGCGGCGTTATCCGTTAGAGATACGTTGAAAAAAAGTGACTGGACCTTTCTTGTCGGAGAAATTTAATTTTTTAATTTCGATTTGGCTGGCTGTCCCCGATTTTTAGCTACGATCGTCTCGTGTTTAGCCAGAAACCAGTACGGAGCTGTGGAGAAAGTGACTGCGACTGGTTGGGCTATTGTGAATTGTTTAGTGTTAATATATAACAAAAACCAACTCTGAGTCATTATTTTTTAATGTTGTTGTAGGGCGACCGTTTTTAATTCTTGCTCAGTGGCGAGGTTTAGATATTGTCGTTGAAAGGAAATCTCCCGGGGGGGGTGATATAATGTTAAAAGGGGGCTAAGGACATCAGGGGGTTTATTTACTCTCATGAGAAGATTATCTGGTCTTATCAGAAGATTTCCGGGGTGAGGGGGTTTTTTTGTTTGTCATTTGTCTTTGTTGTAGTTTTTTTTGGCTTTTTTGTTTGATTTTTCCGTGTTTTTGTTTGTTTTTTGGGTATTTATATTTAGGTATTTCTTATTTTACTTTGTTCTTGTTGTTGTTTTGTTTTTTCTTTTCTAGAGGTCTTTTTTTTCTTGGGTTGTGTTATCCTTTTTGTGTTTTCTTTTATTTTTTTCTTTTGCTTTTTTTATGTTATTTGATTTTGTTTTTTGGTTTTGTGCTGTTACTTTTGTATTTCGCTTCTGTTTGTTTTGTAGTTCTTTTAGGGGGGGTTTTTTTTTTCTGTTTTCCTTTAGTATTAGGGGGGGTTTTGTTCTTGTATTTTTTTGTTTTACTATTAGCTAGTTTCGTCGTATTTTGTTTCTTTTTTGTTTTTGTTTGTTATTTTTTACCTTTATTTCTTTATTTATATTGCTTTTTTTTTGGTTATTTCTTTTTTGTCCTGTTATTTTTGTTTTTTTAGTTTTTTTATATGTTTAGGGGGTAGCTTTTTAGGTTTTTTTTTAGGGGTGATTTTGTTATCATAGGAGGGGTTTTTTTTTGGGGGTAGTTTTGAGCTTTGTTTTTCTATTTTGAGGGGGTTTGTTCGTTTAGTTTTTTTTAGTTTTTATTATTCTGGTTGTTTTTTGATTTTTTGGTACGTTGTTGTCTTTTTTTTCTGTTATTGTTTGGCTTTGTCTTTTCTGTTGGTTCCATCTTTTCTGTTTATTTCTCTGTTCGAGTTTTGTTTTTAATAGGCGGGGTTTTCTGTCTGTTTTCTTTATCTTGTTTTGTTTCCTTTCTATTGTCTGTCTTAGTTTTATATTATTGTTATTATTGTGTTTTTTCGTTCGTATGATTTTCTGTTTTTTTTTTTTTTTTTTTTTGTACCTAGTGTTCTTTGTTTTGTTTTTTTTTTGTTTTGTTGTTTTTATTAGGGGGGTTGTTTTTGTTTGGGTGTTGAGGAATATTCGGGGTATAAGCGGTATTCAGGAGTTCATTCTACTAGGACAATACCTCGGGGGGGGGTTAATTGTTACTGGGGGTTAAGACATCAGGTGGTGGTTATCAGTTCTTATACCAGGGAACTTCCCAAGGGGGGGTTAAGAGATTTGGTGATTGTTAGAATTCTGACAAGAAGGTCCCATGCCAATAAATTCCCCTAGGGGGTGTTAATTTGTTACCTAGGTGTGGTTAAACACTCATCAGGGGGATTATTTTACTCAGGAGGGTTATTTCTGGTTCATAGACTAGGGGAACTCCTCGGTAAGGGGGGTTAGTTACCGGGGGAGGTTTAATGACACACTTGTGCCTATTTTTTAGAGGGTGTCGCTTTGTCGTGTCTGGAACAAAATAAAAATTTGTTCTGTCCCCTGATCTACTATTGGACGCATAGCTTAACGCTCAGCCAACCTTATTATGTGGGGTTGTTATTCACTCGTTAACCTAGCAAAGCCTAGAATCCTGAATTGATGATTATACAAATATAACCACATATAATATATATTTAGAAACTCCAATATTTCAATTCACGACAAAATTATTTTGCTATTTATCGCGTTTTCTCATGGCTTATCCAAATGGACATTACAGCAAAAAGTTTATTAGACTTTTTTTCGTAGAGAGACACGTCGTTTACTAAAAACCTTATTAAATGGATGTTTTGAGCTACGGGACCAACCGTTTAGACCGCTATCAAGCACCGCAATTGTGGTAAAATTTGTAGGCGCGAAAAGTTTTCCAAATATTTTTCACTTAATCGCGTTGTGCAGGTCAAAACTTAATGGTCGATAATAGTTAAAAAGTTCATTTTGGAGGAACCCTTTTTTTTTTTTGTAGATCATATGTATTTCGCTAAATGTCATAACCTTTGTTTTTTTTTGACCTCCGACCAATTGTTTAGCCGGCTATTCGACCCCAAAACAAATGTTTTCACGTGAAAGATTACAAAAATATTGCACCATAATCACGTTTTTCAGACCAAAACTAATTGGAGATAGAACAAACAAATAGTTTACTGGAATCTTTTCTGTAGATCGCAAAATTTGCTAATTTGATGGGTCAATTCAGATTTGAGCTACGAACTACCGTTCGGCCGCTATCTGGCTCGAAACATTCACGTTTTAGCGAAAAAAATCTCTTGGAATGTCAAATGTTCCCGACGTTTTGTTCGGCTTAAACCTATGGGAAGATAGAGCACAAAAAGTCACTAGACCTTTTTTGTAGTTCAATTTCATTCCCTGACCATGAATTTTTTCGTCGCAGATCCGAGCTAGCTCGAACGGTTCGCCCGCTACAATCGGGCTTACAAAAAAGGCCTGCAGGGGTTAAAGAATGTGCGATTGTTTTTGGGAATTTTTTTGAGGGGCTTAAAAGTAAAAAAAAGTCCGGTTTTCAGACTTTTTCCTCTGGGTTGTATTGTCGTAAGGTACCTGCATGGCCAAATTTCATCAGTTTCCCAAGCACTTCTAGAAAACTATGTTAGAATTTGTATATAATCTTGTCAGTCAGTGAGTGAGGTCAGTTCAGTTACACATGCGGCTGTACTATTATATCGGGACTCGCCTTCGGCTCGCTGGGGGCTACGCCCCCAGGCCCCCATTTGGGTGTTGGCTAAATTCGGGGATAAGCGTAGTTCGGTGATTGGTTAAATTCAGACGTGAAGTTTCCAAATTTTATGTATCCGTTCTCGAGAATCTTACGGGTCGTAATGCTTCGCTAACGCTCAGCCAAAAATAAGACATCAGGAGGTTTAATTTAGTCAGGATATTGTCTGGTCATATGAACAAATTCCCGGGGGGGGGGTTAATGTTACAAGGGGTTAATGACACATGTGGGCCTATTTTTTGAGGGTGTTGTGTCTGTGAACATAATAAAAACACTCTGTCCCTATCTACTATTGAAGCTTCACTAAACGCTCAGCCAACTCCCGACGTGGAGGGGGGTTTTAGTCACTCGGTAACGTAGTAATACAAGGTTCAATCTGGAACCAGCACGAATCGCACTAATTATAGTTGCAAGATTTAAAACCCCTAAAATTGACGACAAAGAATTTGCCTTTTAGAGCATTTACCAGGCTTACGGAAAGATAAACGACAGAAAGCTACTGGACCTTTTTTGTTGATTTTATCAATAGCTAGTTATAAAAAGTTTTACATTTAGGCTACGGCCAAACGGTTCGGGCCACTATCTAGCCCGAAAATGTAAGTTTTATATTTAAGTGAAATTTTCGACATAATCACGTTTTACGGCTAAACCATGGAAGATAGAGTAAAAAGTCACTGAAACTTTTGTGTAAATCGCATTATTTTGTATTAAAATCAAATTTTTTATTCTCGCCTAGAACTAAGATTTTGTCTGAAATAGAGCCCAGAAAACAAAATCTTGCGTTAAACTTAAAAAATCGATACTTTATAACGCGTAATGCGGCCAAACCATTGAGGATAGGGCAATAAGTTACTTGACCTTTTTTGTAGATCACACGATTTTACTAAAATCCCATTGAAAATTTGTTTTGAGCTACGACCCAACCGTTTAGCCGCTATCGAGCCCGAAAGGTAACTTTTTAGGCGAAAATTTCAAAATATTTTAATGTAATCGCGTTTTGCGGCCGAACCGATGGAGTTAGAGCAAAAAGTCACTAGACCTTTTTTGTAGTTCATTTCATTCCTGACCATGAATTTTTCGTCAGATCAAAGCTAGCTCCAACGGTTCGCCCGCTATCGGGCTTCAAAGGAAGCCTGCAAGGCCAAAACAGGGGTCACTTCGCGAAATTTTTTGAGGGGTTCAAAAGTAAAAAATTCCGGTTTTCAGACCTTTTCCCGGTGGTTTGAAGACTCCAGCTACGTGTATGCAAAATTTGGTGTTTCCTGCACTTCTAGAAGTGGGTTAGAATTTGTATACCCTATCAGTCAGTCAGTCAGTCAGTCAGTCAGTCAGTTACATATGCGGCTGTATATAATATAGGACTCGCCTTCGGCTCGCTGGGGGCTACGCCCCCAGGCCCCCAAAGTAAGTGCTTAAAATTCTGGGATAAGAGGGATTTTGGTGATTAGTAAAATTCGGACATGAGGTCATGCCAGGAAATTCCCTGGGGGAGGTTTAATGTTAACCAAGGGTTAAGACATCAGGGGGTATCTGGTCATACCAGGAACTTCCCAAGGGGGGTTAAGAGATTTGGTGATTAGTTATTCCTGAGGGGGGGTTTTAATGTTACCGGGGGGGTTAACACATCAGGGGGTTTAATGTACTCAGGAGGTTACAGGTCATACCAGGAAATCCCCGGGGAGGGGGTTAATTTTACTGGGGGTTAATGACACACCCCAGGCCCCCTTTCGGGTGTTGGCCAAATTCGGGGATAAGCGGAATTCGGAATTAAATTGGACCTATTTTATTGAATTTTTCAGGGATTGTAATAAAAGTTTTGACTTTAATGGCATTTTACGGTTAACCGTTTAGAGATACAAGAAAAAGTGACTGGACCTTTCTTGTCGGAAATTTAATTCTGTCTTTCGATTGTGCCATCAGATTTGATCTACGACCTATGGTTTAGCCAGGAATTAGCTCGGGAGAAAAAGTCCCTGCACGGATCAGCTATCTTGAATTGTTTAGTGTAAACATAATAAAAACCGACCTTAAGGCAGTATTTTTTAAGTGGAACAGGGGGTTTAATGTCACCAGGAGGTTTACTATTGTAGTGAAAGGAAATTCCCGGGGGGGGGGTGATTAATGTTAAAGGGGGTTAGACATCAGGGGGTTTAAATTCGTCAGGATATTGTCTGGTCATATGAACAAAATTCCCAGGGGGGGTTAACGTTACCGGGGGATAAGACATCCGGGGGGTTATCTGGTCATACCAGGAACTTCCCAGGGGGGGTTAAGAGATTTGGTGACTGGTCAAATTCGGACATGAAGTCATGCCAGGAAATTCCCTGGGGGGGTTTAATGTTACCAGGGGGGTTAACACATCAGGGGGTTGAATGTACTCAGGAGGTTATCAGGTCATACCAGGAAATCCCCGGAGGGGGGGGGGGTTAATGGACACACTTGGGCCTATTTTAGAGGGTGTTGTGTCTGTGAACATAATAAAAATCTTTCTCTGTCCCTATCTACTATTGACGCTTAACTAACGCTCAGCCAGTTTCTAATGTGGAGTTGTATTCACTCGTTAACGTAACAAAGCAAGTGCAAACTGAATCTGGAATGAATTACACAAATATTAGTCACATATAATATATATTTAAAAACTCCAAAAATTGCCAATCTACGACAAATATTTAGCTATTTATAGAGTTTTTCTGGCTTATTAAAGGACATACAACAAATAGTTACATTACCTTTTTTTGTAGATCCCATTCAATTTATAGCCATAAAAGTATTTTATATTAAGGTAGAACTAACCGTTTGGCCGCTATCGACTCTAGAAACAAAGTTATTAAAAGAAAATTTCCAAATATTTTCATTTAATCGCGTTTTTGCGGTCAAACCAATGGAGATAGAGCAAAATGTTACTGGACCTTTTTTGTAGATCGCATTAATTAGTAATAAAATCAAATTTTTATTCTGTGATACAATAAGTAGTTTGGCCGGAATAAAACCCAGAAAACAAAATCTCACGTAAAACTTAGAAAATCAATACTTTAAAAACGCGTTATGCGGCCAAACCATTGAGGGTAGGGCAAAAAGTTACATGACCTTTTTTGTAGATCACGCCATTTACTAAATCCCATTGAAAATTTGTTTGAGCTACCGACCAACCGTTTAGCCGCTATCGAGCCCGAAAGGTAAATTTTTAGGCGAAAAATTTCAAAATATTTTAATGTAATCGTCGCGTTTTATTTGTCGGCCAAACCAATTGGAAGATAGAGCAAAAGATCACTAGACCTTTTTTGTAGTTCACATCATTCCTGACCATGAATTTTTTCGTCAGATCGAAGCTAGCTCCGAACGGTTGTTCCACCGCTATCGGGCTTCAAAGGAAAGCCTGCTAGGGCAAAACAGGGGTCCGTTCGGGAATTTTTTTGAGGGGTTCAAAAAGTAAAAAAATTCCGGTTTTTCAGACTTTTCCCTGGAGGTTTGAAGATACGTGCGACGTGCGTGCAAATTTCACGTTTCCAGCACTTCTGGAAGTATGTTAGAATTAGTATTACCTATGTGTCAGTCAGTGAGTCAGTTACACATGCGGCTGTATATATATGGGACTCGCCTTCGGCTCGCTGGGGGCTACGCCCCCAAGGCCCCCATTTGGGTGTTGGCTAAATTCGGGGATAAGCGTAGTTCGGTGATTGGTTTAAATTCAGACGTGAAAGTTTCCAAATTTTATGTATCCGTTCTCGAGAATCTTACGGGTCGTAATGCTTCGCTAACGCTCAGCCAAAAATAAGACATCAGGAGGTTTAATTTAGTCAGGATAATTGTCTGGTCATATGAACAAATTCCCCGGGGGGGGGGGTTAATGTTACAAGGGGTTAATGACACATGTGGGCCTATTTTTTGAGGGTGTTGTGTCTGTGAACATAATAAAAACACTCTGTCCCTATCTACTATTGAAGCTTCACTAACGCTCAGCCAACTCCCGACGTGGAGGGGGGTTTTAGTCACTCGGTAACGTAGTAATACAAGGTCAATCTGGAACCAGCACGAATCGCACTAAATTATAGTTGCAAGATTTAAAACCCCTAAAATTGACGACAAAGAATTTGCCTTTTAGAGCATTTACCAGGCTTACGGAAAGATAAACGACAGAAAGCTACTGGACCTTTTTTTGTTGATTTTATCAATAGCTAGTTATAAAAAGTTTTACATTTAGGCTACGGCCAACGGTTCGGCCACTATCTAGCCCGAAATGTAAGTTTTTAAGTGAAATTTTCGACATAATCACGTTTTACGGCTAAACCATGGAAGATAGAGTAAAAAGTCACTGAAACTTTTGTGTGTAAATCGCATTATTTTTGTATTAAAATCAAATTTTTATTCTCGCCTAGAACTAAGATTTTGTCTGAAATAGAGCCCCCAGAAAACAAAATCTTGCGTTAAACTTAAAAAATCGATACTTTATAACGCGTAATGCGGCCAAACCATTGAGGGATAGGGCAATAAGTTACTTGACCTTTTTTGTAGATCACACGATTTACTAAATCCCATTGAAAATTTGTTTTGAGCTACGACCAACCGTTTAGCCGCTATCGAGCCCGAAAGGTAACTTTTTAGGCGAAAATTTCAAAATATTTTAATGTAATCGCGTTTTGCGGCCGAACCGATGGAGTTAGAGCAAAAAGTCACTAGACCTTTTTTGTAGTTCATTTCATTCCTGACCATGAATTTTTCGTCAGATCAAAGCTAGCTCCAACGGTTCGCCCGCTATCGGGCTTCAAAGGAAGCCTGCAAGGCCAAAACAGGGGTCACTTCGCGAAATTTTTTGAGGGGTTCAAAAGTAAAAAATTCCGGTTTTCAGACTTTTCCCGGTGGTTTGAAGACTCCAGCTACGTGTATGCAAAATTTGGTGTTTCCTGCACTTCTAGAAGTGGGTTAGAATTTGTATACCCTATCAGTCAGTCAGTCAGTCAGTCAGTCAGTCAGTTACATATGCGGCTGTATATAATATAGGACTCGCCTTCGGCTCGCTGGGGGCTACGCCCCCAGGCCCCCAAAGTAAGTGCCTTAAAAATTCTGGGGATAAGAGGGATTTTGGTGATTGGTTTAAATTCGGACATAAGGTCATGCAGGAAATTCCTGCTCTAGGTTTAATTCCAAGGGTTAAGACATCGTTACGGGTCATATCGCTTCCCAAGGGGGGTTAAGAGATTTGGTGATTCAGTTATTCCTAATTTAATGTTACCGGGGGGTGTACACATCAGGGGGTTTAATGTAATCAATAGACAGGTCATACCAGAAAATCCCCGGGGAGGGGCGTTAATTTTACTGTGTTCGCGAAATTAGAAGACAAGGCCCCCTTTCGGGTGTTGGCCAAACTAAGTCGGAGCGTAATTAAATTGGACCTATTTTATTGAATTTTCCGGATTCACCCAAAACTTTTGACTTTGAGGGCGTTTTTTTACGGCTTAACCGTTAAGAGATACGAGAAAAAGTGACTGGACCTTTCTTGTCGGAAATTTAATTTTGTCTTTCGATTGTGCCCTCAGATTTGATCTACGACCTATGGTTTAGTCAGGTACAAACGCTTGGAATAAATGTCTGCACGGATGGAATTGGTTTAGGATAAAGAATAAAAACCGACCTTAAGGCAGTGATTTGGTAAGTGGAATCAGGGGGTTAATTGGAGACATGAGGTCATGCCAGGAAATTCCCTGGGGGGGGGGGTGATTAATGTTAAGGGGTTTAGACATCAGGGGTTTAATTTCCCAGGGGGGTTAACGTTACCCGGGGGTCGGGGGTTATCTGTACTCAGAGATTTGGTGACTGGTCAAATTCGGACATGAGGTCATGCCAGGAAATTCCCTGGGGGGGTTTAATGTTACCAGGGGGGTTAACACATCAGGGGGTTTAATGTACTCAGGAGGTTATCTGGTCATACCAGGAAATCCCCGGGGGGGGGTTAATGTTACCGGGGGTTAATGACACACTTGGACTTATTTTAGAGGGTGTTGTGTCTGTGAACATAATACAAATTCACTCTGTCCCTATCTACTATTGACGCTTAGCCAACGCTCAGCCAATTTATAATGTGGTGTTGTATTCACTAGTTAACCTAGCAAAGCAAGTGCAAACTGAATCTGGAATGAATTTACACAAAATATTAGTCACATATTGGTTTAAAAACTCCAAAAATTGCCAATCTACGACAAATATTTTGCTATTTATAGCGTTTTTTCGGGCTTATTGAAGGACATGCAACAAAAAGGTACATGACCTTTTTTGTAGATCCCATCAATTTTTAGTCATAAACATTTTTACATTTAAGCTAGAACTATTTGTTTGGCCGCTATCGACTCTAGAAACAAAATTCTTAAATACAAATTAAGAAATATTTACATTTATTAGCCGAACCAATGGAGATAGAGCAAAAAGTTACTAAACCTTTTTTTGTAGATCGCGTTAATTAGTGTTAAAATCAAATATTTATTTTGTGCTAAATTTAGAATTTTGCCTGCAATAAAGCCCAGAAAACAAAATTTCACGTAAAACTGAAAAAATCGATACTTTAAAACGCGTAATGCGGCCAAACCGTTGATGATAGGGCAAAATGTTACAAAACCTTTTTTGTATATCACGCGATTTGCTAAATCCCATTGAAAATTTGTTTTGAGCTACGACCAACCGTTTAGCCGCTATCGAGCCCGAAAGGTAAATTTTTGGGCGAAAATTTCAAAATATTTTAATGTAATCGCGTTTTGCGGCCGAACCGATGGAGTTAGAGCAAAAAAGTCACTGGACCTTTTTTGTAGTTCACTTCATTCCTGATTATGAAATTTTTCGTCAGATCGAAGCTAGCTCCAACGGTTCGCCCGCTATCGGGCTTCAAAGGGAAGCTGCAAGGCCAAAACAGGGGTCACTTCGCGAATTTTTTTGAGGGGTTCAAAAGTAAAAAATTCCGGTTTTTCAGACTTTTCCCGGTGGTTTGAGGACTTCAGCTACGTGTGTGCAAAATTTGGTGTTTCCAGCACTTCTAGAAGTGGGTTAGAATTTGTATACCCTATCAGTCAGTCAGTCAGTCAGTCAGTCAGTCAGTCAGTTACATATGCGGCTGTATATATAAATAGGATACGACAAAAAGTGACTGGACCTTTCTTGTTGGAAATTTAATTTTGTCTTTCGATTGTGCCCCTCAGATCTGATCTACGACCTATGGTTTAGCCAGAAAATGAGCTCGGGAGAAAAGTCTGCACAGGGTCAGCTATCTTGAATTGTGTTTAGTATAAACATAATAAAAAACCGACCTCAAGGCAGTATTTTAAGTCGAACAGGGGGTTTAATATCACCAGGAGACTATCTAGTCAAGGCGAGAAATTCCCTGGGTGGGTGATTAATGTTAAGGAGGTTAAGACAAGAGGGGGTTTTAATTTCGTCAGGATATTGTCTGGTCATATGAACAAATTCCCAGGGGGGGTTAACGTTACCGGGGGGATAAGTCTCCAGGGGGTTATCTGGTCATACCAGGATCTTCCCAGGGGGGGGGGTTAAGAGATTTGGTGACTGGTAAAATTCGGACATGAGGTCATGGCAGGAAATTCCCTGGGGGGGTTTAATGTTACCAGGGGGGTTAACACATCAGGGGGTTTGAATGTACAGGAGGTTATCAGGTCATACCAGGAAATCCCCGGGGGGGGGGGTTAATATTACCGGGGGTTAATGACACACTTGGGCCTTTTTTAGAGGGTATTGTGTCTGTGAACATAATAAATATTCCTCTGTCCCTCTATCTACTATTGACGCTTAGCTAACGCTCAGCCATACTCCCGAAGTCTACTGAACCTTTTCTGTAGATCACGTGATTTCCTAAATCCCGTTTTAAAATTTGTTTTTGAGTTACGACCAACCGTTTAGCCGCTATCAAGCCCGGAATGTAAATTTTTAGGCGAAAATGTCCAATATTTTCACTTAATCGCGTTTTGCGGCGGTCAAACTAAGGGAAATATAGTAAAAAGTCACTGGACCTTTTTTGTAGGTTCATCTTATTTCCTAAATAAAACGTTGGTCTTATTTTGACCTCCGACCAATGGTTTCGCCGCTATCGACCCCAAAAACAAAAGTGTTCGCGTAAAAAAAGTTACAACAAAATTGTACATAATCACGTTTGTTCGGCCAAACCAATCGAGATAGGGCAAAAGATTACTAGACCTTTTCTGTAGATCGCCGCAATTTGCTAATTTGATGGGTCAATCAGATTTGAGCTACGACAACGGTTCGGCCGCTATCGGGCTTGAAACATTATTTTTATCGAAAAAAAAAAAATCTCTGGAATTTCAAATGTTCGAGCGTTTTTGTCGCTTAACCATGGAAGATAGAAGCAAAAAGTCATTAGACCTTTTTTGTAGTTCACTTCATTCCTGAACATGAATTTTCCGTCAGATCCGAGCTAGCTCCAACGGTTCGCCCGCTATCGGGCTTACAAAAAATGCCTGCAGGGGGGTGAAGAATGCGCGATTTTTTTTGGGGAATTTTTTTGAGGGGTTGAAAATGAAAAATTCTCACTTTTCGGGATTTTCCTGGTGGTTAACACGTGGAAAGCTATCTGTGTACCAAATTTTCAAGTCTCTAACTCATCTGGAAGTAGGTTAGAATTAGTATACGTGAGATGAGTGAGTTCAGTCAGTCAGTCAGTTACACATGCGGTTGTAATATATATTAAGACTCGCCTTCGGCTCGCTGGGGGCTACGCCCCCCAGGTGCCCCCAAGCACTAAACGCTTGCATAATTCGAGGGATAAGCGGGGATATTCGGTGGACTGGTTAAGTCCGGACATAAAGTAAATGACAAGGGATTTAAAAATTGGACTCATTTTTTCATAGATTTTTTTCCGGATTTCGTAAAAACTTTTGGACTTTGTAGGGGCATTTTGCGGTTGAAACCGATTTAGAGATACGACAAAAAAGTGACTGGACCTTTCTTGTTGGAAATTTAATTTTGGTCTTTCGATTTGGTGCCCTCAGATCTGATCTACGACCTATGGTTTAGCCAGAAATGAGCTCGGGAGAAAAGTCTTGCACGGTGTCAGCTATCTTGAATTGTTTAGTAATAAACATAATAAAAACCGACCTCAAGGCAGTAATTTTTAAAGAAAGTCGAACAGGGGGTTTAATATCACCAGGAAGACTATCTAGTCAAGGCGAGAAATTCCCTGGGTGGGTGATTAATGGGTTAAGGAGGTTAAGACAAGAATGGGGGAGGGGGTTTAATTTCATCAGGATATTGTCTCGGTCCATATGAACAAATACATTCCTCCCATGGGGGGGGGGTTTAAAGTTACCGGTGGGGATAAGTATCCAGGCGGCCAGGGGGGGGGTATCTGGTCATACCAGGATCTTCCCAGGGGGGGGGGGGGGTTTAAGAGATTTTTTTGGTGACTGGTAAAGATTCGGACATTGAGGTCATGGCAGGATAATTTCCCTGGGGGGGTTTAATGTTACCCAAGGGGGGTTAAAGCACAAGTCAGCAGGGGTCAGGGGGGTTTTGAATGTACAGGAGGTTATCAAGTCCAATACCAGGAAATCCCCGGGGGGAGGGGTATGTTAGATATTACCGGGGGGTTAATGACACACTTTGGGAGGGTTGGCATTGGTCCATTTTTTAGAGGGTATTGTGTCTGTGAACATAATAAATTAATTTTTCCTTCTGTCCCTATCTAATAATTGACGCTTAAGCTAACGCTCAGCAAGCCAACTCCCGAAGTCACTGAAACCTTTTCTGTAGATCACGTGATTACCTTCCCTAAATCCCGTTTAAAATTTGTTTTGAGTTAACGAAACCCAACCGTTTAGGTAGTGCCGCTTATCAAGCCGGAATGTAAATTTTTAGGCGAGAAATGTCCTAATATTTTCATCACTTAATTCGAAATCCGCGTGTTTGCGGTCAAACTAAGGGAGAATACTAGTGTAAAGAAGTCACTGGACCTTTTCTGTATGGTTTCATGCTTATTTATCCCTAAATAACTTACGTAGTCTTGTTCCTTATTTTGACACTCCGACCAATGGTATTTCGTCTGTTCGCCGCTATCGCCGACCGCCCAAAAACAAAACAGTTTTTCGCGTAAAAGTTTACAACAAAATTTGTAACTATAATCACGTTTTTTTTTTCGGTCCAAACCAATTCGAGATAGGGCAAAAAGATTACTGGACCTTTTCTGTAGATCGCGCAATTTGCTAATTCATTTGATGGGGTCCAATCAGATTTGAGAGCTAAACGACCAACGGTTCGGCCGCATATCGGGCTTGAAAACAATAATTTACATTATTTTTATCGAAAAAATTCTCTGGTAATTTCAAGATGTTCGAGAGCGTTTTGTCGCTTAACCAATGGAAGATAGAGCAAAAAGTCGATTAGACCCTTATTTTTGTAGTTCCACTCTCATTCCTGACCATGGAATTTTCTCCGTCAGATCCGAGCTAGCTTCCACCGGTTCGGCCCTGTGCATATTCGTGGCTTACAAAAAATGCCTGCAGGGAGTGAAGGGATATGCGTCGATTTTTTGGGAATTTTTTTGAGGGGTTTCTTTTGATGAGAAAAATGAAAAAATATTCTCAACTTTTCGGGATTTTCCTGTTGGATACATTAACCACGTGGAAAGCTATCTGTGTACCAAATTTCATCAAGTCCTCTAACTCATCTGGAAGTAGGTTAGAATTAGTATACGTGAGTGTGAGATGAGTCATCAGTCAGTTACACATGCGGTTGTATATATATTAGATGTATATATACAACCATTTATATTTATTATATATATATATATTTACCTTTTATATATTAAGAATATTATATAAATATATTTATTAATATATATATATATATATTTTGTCTTTCGATTGTGCCCCTCAGATCTGATCTAACGACCCTTGTTTGGTTTAGCCAAGAAATGAGCTCGGAGAGAAGAAAGTCCTGCACGGGTCAGCTACAAATCTTGGAAATTGTTTAGTATAAACATAATAAAAACCGACCTCAAGGCAGTATTTTAAGTCGAACAGGGGGGTTTAATATCACCAGGAGGGACTATCTAGTCAAGGCGGAAGAAATATTCCCTGGGATGTTTGATTGAGTTAATGTTTAAGGAGGGTTAAGGACAAGAGGGGGTTATTTAATTTCATCAAGGATATTGTCTGGGTTCCCATATGGAACAAATTCCCAGGGGGGGTTAAAGTTACCCGGGGGATAAGTTCTCCAGCGGGGGTTTTTTATCTGGTCATACACAGGATCTTCCCTAGGGGGGGGGGTTTAAGAAGATTTTGGTGACTGGTTAAAAATTCGGACATGAGGTCCATGGCAGGAAATTCCCTGGGGGGGATTTTAATAATGTTACCAGGTGGGGGTATAACACAATCATGAGGGTTGAATTGTTACAGGAGGTTATCCAAGTCATACCATGGAAATCCCCGGGGGGGGTTATGGGGTTAATCATTTAACCGGTGGGTTAATGACAACACCTTGTGGCCTTTTTTTAGAGCGGTATTGGTGTCTGGTGAACATAATAAATATATTCCTCTGTCCCTATCTACTATTGACGCTTAGAGCCTTAACGTCTCAGCCAACTCCCGAATAGTCAACTGAACTTGTTCATGTAGTATCACGTGATTTCCTAAATCCCGTTTTAAAATATTGTTTTGAGTTAACAGACCCAAAACCGTTTTTTTTAGAAAGCCTGCTATCAAGCCCGGAATGAAAATGTTTTTAGGCGAAAATTGTCCAATATTTATCAACTTAATCGAGCGTTTTGTCAGGATTCTAAACTAAAGGGAATATATAAGTAAAAGGTCACAAGGAAACATTCACACCACCATCCCTACAAACCTGTTTTCTTGTAGGTCATCTTATTTTCCTAAATAATCAACGTTTTGTCTTCATTCTTGACCTCCGACCAAGTGGGGTTTTTCTGGCCCGCTATCGACCCCAAAAACAAAAGTTTTCGCGTTAACAATTTACAAACAAAATTGTAACATAATCCCACGTTTTTCCATTATGTTTTTTTCGGCCAAACCAATCGAGATAAGGGCAAAAGAATTACTAGGACCTTCTATCTGTAGATCGCGCTAATTATGCTTAATTTTGATGGCGCTCAATCCAGATTTGGAGCTAACGACCAACGGTTCGCGGCGCCCGCTATCGGGCCTTGAAAACAATTATTTTTTATAACGTAAAAAAAATCTCTGGAATTTCAAAATGTTCGAGGCGTTTATTTGAGGTCGCATTTAAACCATGGGAAGATAGAGCAAAAAGTACATTAAGACCTGTTTTTGTAGTTTCACTCTCTCATTCCTGGACGCCATGAATTTTTCCGTCAGATCCCGAGCTAGCTCCATGACGGTTCGCTCGCCCGCTGAATCGGGCTTCACAACAAAAATGCCTGCAGGGGTAGAAGAATGCGCAGATTTTTTGGAATATTTTTTTGATGGGTTGGAAAATGAAAAAATTCTCACTTTTCGGGATTTTCCTGGTGGTTACACGTGGAAAGCTATGCTGTGTAACCAAATTTCATAGTTCTCTAACTCATCTGAAGTAGGTTATAATTAGTATACGTGAGTGAGTGAGTCAGTCAGTCAGATTACACATGCGGTTGTGAGTGAGTCAGTCAGTCAGTTACACATGAGGTTGTATTTATATTAGATTTATTTATACAACATGTATATTAGTATTTTACTATTATATAACAATATAATATTTATATATATAAATATTATATATTTATTTATATATAAATTATATATATAGCTATATTTATTAATATTATATATATTCTATATTTTGTCCTTAGTCGGATTGTGCCCTCAGATGCTGATCTACAGACCAATATGGTTTAGCCAGAAATGAGCTCACGGGGAAGAAAAAGTCTGCACAGGGTCAGCTATCCTTGAATAGTTGTAGTATAAACATAATAACAAACCGACCTCTAAGGGCAAGGTCCATTTTAAAGTCGAAACAGGGGGTTTAATTATCACCAGAGAGAACAATTCTAGTCAAGGACGAGAAATTCCCTGGGTGGGTGAATGTAATGTTAGAGGAGGTTAAAGACAAGAGGGTGGGGCGGGGAGTTTAATTTCGTCAGGATATTGTCTGGTCATATGAACAAAATTCCCAGGGGGGGTTAACGTTACCGGGGGATAATAAGTGTCTCCATGGGGGGGTTATCTGGTCATACCAGGATCTTCCCATGGGGGGGGTTTCTAAGAGAATTGGTGACTGGTAAAGATTCGGGACATGAGGTCATGGACAGGAAAAATTCCCAGGGGGTGGGCTTTAATGTTACCAGGGGTGGCGTTTAACACATCAGGGGGTTGAATGTGGTACGGAGGTGGTTTATCAAGTCCTGACCTAGGAAAATCCCGGGGGGAGGGGTTTAATATTACCTCGGTGGTTAATGGACACACGACGTTGGGCGCTATTTTAGAGGGGTATTGTGTCTTGTGAATCATAATTAAAAAATATTCCTCTGTCCCTATCTAACTATTGACGCTTAGCTTAACGCTCAGGCCAACTCCCCGATAGTCCAACTTGAAACCTTTTCTGTAGATCACGTGATTTCCTAAATCCCGTTTAAAATTTGTTTTGAGTTTGACGTACCAACACGTTTTAGCCGCTTATCAAGCCACGGGAATGTAAATTTTATAGGCGAAAAGTATGTCCAATATTTTCACTTAATCTGCGTTTTTGTCAGGTCAAACTAAGTAAGGGAAAATTATAGTTATAAAGTCCACTGGACCTTTTCTGTAGGGACATCTTATTATCCGTAAATAAAACGTTATGTCTTATTTTGACCTCACGACCAATGGTTTCGCCGCTATCGACCGCCAAAAACAAAAGTATTCAGCGTAAAAGTTATACAACAAAATTGTACATAATCTCGTTATTTTCGGCCCTAAACCTATCGAGATAGGGCAAATGTTTAACTAGACCTTTTCTGTAGATCGCGCCAAATTTGCTAATTTGATGGGTCAATCAGATTTTGAGCTACGACCAACGAGTTCGGCCGCTATCGGGCTTGAAACATTTTTTTTATCGAAAAAATCTCATTGGAATTTCAAATGTTCGAGAGTTTTGTCGCTCTCTAAAACCATGAGGAAGATAGAGCAAAAAAGTCTTTATGACCTTTTTTGTAGTTCTACTTCATTCATGACAATGAATTTTCAGTCAGATCCGAGCTAGCTCCAACCGGTTTCGCACCGCTATCGGGCTTACATAAAATGCCCTGCAGGGGTGAAGAAGGCGCGATTTTTGGGAATTTTTTTTGAGGGGTTGAAAAATGAAAAATTCTAACTTTTCGGGATTTTCCCTGGTGGTTACACGTGGGAAAGCTTTCTGTGTACCAATTTTCAAGTCTCTAAACTCATCTGGAGTAGGTTAGAATTAGTATACGTGGGAAAGTGAGTGAGTCAGTCTAGTTCAGTTACACATGCGTGTATATATATTTTCCGTCAGACGAGCTAGCTCCAACGGTTCGCCGCTATCGG
>NW_025783277.1:0-30777 GCF_021130785.1 Homalodisca vitripennis | reverse complement strand
CAGCAAAAACCGATGTGTCACTTAAATCTGGGCAACCTCATGGATGTCCAGGAACATCACTGACCACAAATGTCGAGATTCTGGGGTGCAGGGGCAAATCGATAGGTCCTAGTCTACTGTGGGAGATTGACTGTTGGAGTTGGTGGGGTCCGTTCCCTAACTATCAAAAGTTCTTGCTAGCCTCAACAAGGGTGTGCCACCTCCTGCCTGCTTTGACTGGAGAGGCTGGTTCAGAGCTGGCCTCCCCTTCTTACGGGGAGGACATGACTGAGATTAAGTGCCCCAATTCTTCCTCATTGATCTCGATAGGAGGTGGCCCCTACTTCCTAACTTTACCCATCCTGAATATCCTGCTACTGCGGAAGCAGTGCTAAGGTTCCTTAAAGGACTAAACTGCAATTTATAAGCTTCTTGTCTTAAGAGAACAAAAAAACCTATCAAAAATGACAATTGTTACATCCAATTGTAAATAAAACATTTTTTTTATGAACATCTAAAATCTACTTTGGTGATTAGAGTTGATACGCCCATCACCAAATAGATTTTAGAGGTTCGACTGTAATTGTAAAAATCTATCATACCCACAAAAAAGACAAGCAATGGTTAAATATAAAACTATGAAACAAGTTCTTTCAACAACTCTGTAAAGAATATAAAATGTTAATAAATACGAGATGAATCAATTTTGTATAAAAATCCTTGAGTTTTCTTAAAATCTACTGCAATGGCTCAGTTACTATAGAACTTTTGTTCTTGGTAGATGTTACGCATGTCTAAGCAGTGTCTTTCATTAAAATATACATTCAAAGTATATTTTATTGCCCACCTTCCTCCTACAATATTTTAGTTTGGACTTAGAATGAAAAGTTTGGAGACCCCTTTTCTACCTTGTGATCCGATTAAGAATATTTTGTTGTAAAAGGTAGTTTAGTTAGAAGTGTAATGTTTTAGAGTACGTAATTTTAAAATTTTTTACTAATACGAATATAAGTGATTAGATTACCATCTCAACTGTAATTCTTGACCGGGTGTGTCAAATTTGGCATTGGTCAAGTTGTGGAGCCCTTAAAGTTATCATGTTGGGCGTGTAATTTTTGTAAACCACCTACAAACACAAAGAACACCTAAATCAACCCTGAGTGACAATTTGGGCTGAGATTAAAATAAAAATCATCAGTGGACTTTGAATTTTTAGTTAAACCATGCACACCAACAAGTCTACATAAAGATCCTGGTTAATTTATAACCACAAATTAGAGTCTAACTTATGAATATTTCTACTTCCAACAAGTTTTTGGACACTATATGTTTGAGATGCCTTACTAGATTCAAGAATTTCTAGATCCAATCCAATGAAGAGGATTGACTGAAGAGCATCTGAGGAATTACCAACAAAATCTTCCACTCTGATACAGGTGGAGTTTTACTTTTAATGTGTAGTTAAGGATTAAGTGTTCGGAGACTTAAAAGAAACTCTGTAGTTGTAATGAGATGGTTTGAAGTGCTTCAAGTGTTTTACGACAATAGAAACTTTACCAAAATTATTTTTCTAAGTGGAACTGGAGGATTGGAGTAGTGTATAACTTTGCAAGCTAACAAACAACTAAACCCACTAACAACTAATTTTGTATTTCAGCATTTTTTAATAGTTTATTTGCATTTACTTAAACATTTTAAAGCTATCCTGTTACACATTACTGTACTACAGCATTTATGAAAAAAAAATCTAACGCTTTTTTCTAATGTACAAAGAGCAATACAACACACAAAAACTATAGGACTTCCCTGAGGATGATACAATTCTAGTTGGTGATACTTGCCAGTAGAACAGTAAAACCCTCACCTACCTGTTCTCACCTACATCTGGATAACCCAGTAGATATCCATTAGTAATGGAAAAGCCAAGATATTGGAGTAAAGGATAATTTGATTGAGTTTAGTGAATACGATTGTAGAAATTGGTGGACCTTCCTTACCGTTAAAAATATTACCAAGCCCAGACATGAGAGAACTCTCCCATGACCAATCTGATTGTATCCATTTTATATAAATAATATAACGTTGGTCAGTTACACTAGAGTATCTACTGTTAAAATGTGTTTAATGTAGCTCTTAGACATATTACTTATCCATTAACTAAACTTAAAATCTATTTGTGGTTTTCAGCAACTGATACTCAACATTGCAGATCTATATTGTAGTTTTCTTTCTTTGCAGAGGCAGAGAAGAGGGGAATGGTTTGGATGAGCTACTCCTCAGAACGAATTAATTTATTTATTTGTAAATATGTAATTTATATTCAACCTTTGTAAATAAACATATAATTTTTATTGTGTACATTGTTATTTCAACCCGAAAACATCGTCCAAAAGTTGTTAAGAGAGTACGAGTATGAAAGTTTTAAATTTAATCCCAAATGTTTAATTTGATTAATAGCAAATCAGTGGAAGTGGATACACAAAAAACACACTTAAGGTCAGAAAGTTATATTACAGAGTACATAATATTTTTTTGTGCAGGACTTTAGTTGAAAAACTCAGACCATTTTAAAACTGCAGTGTATGAATTGTAACAAGCATCTGAGAGCTATTTTAATGCTGGAATAGTTCTAAATAATTATATGTATGTGTGTGTGCGTGTTTTCAAGATATAATCCATACAAATAAAGTACACTTATAAGTCCTTGTTTATAATTTAAATAACTTTAAAAATACTTGATTAAAATAATGTTTTCTAATACTGCAATGGTCTTGCAGATAATGTGAGGAAGAACACAAACTATGCATGAACATAAAATAACCTTGATTGGAGAAATTAAATTCACCCAGCACAATCATGCCTGTTTCTAAACCAGTTTGTGCAGTGTACTCGTACAACCCTCATACAATAGCAATTGGCATGCACTGCTTGTACACTCTGATATCAGATATTTGAGTTGTTTATTACCATCCTGGTACCAGAAACTGAGACACTCCTGGGGTCTGTGTTAAATCCCACTTTAGCCACAGTATTTCACATTCTACCAAATAATCATCTGAATCCAAGTATTGTGATAACTAAGGCTAGACCTTGTGAATCATTCACAAAAAAAGGAACCTTCCCCACAGGTTGAAGATACTTTACACCTGATGTAATATAAGGCTAAGATGGAGAAGCTTCTCCTATCAAACATTAGGAATGCTCTTAAAAGGGGACTTTCAACCAAAATTTGTATAAAAAATTTTTGAATTCTTTTTTATTATTGTAAGTTATTGTTTAGTTTCTCCCCTTTACAAATATATAACTCTTTTTGTGTACAATTAGGTATAACTACAAAAAAAATAAATGCTGAACGCTTGCACAGTTTTTAGGACGCTGCCTGCAACAGTTTCAGCCATCTGTCTTTTCATATACATAATATAAAGAACCCTATGATCATAGTAAGCATTTCCACCTACCTACAGTTGTGATGGAGGAAATAAAGAGTATTTTTAAAGATCTTTCTGACTCAAAACTTTCTTGAAAAATGTTGTAAGGGGAAGACTCAAAACCCCAACGAGTCATTCAACAACACAGTATGGTCCATAATTTCCGAAGCGAGTATTTGTGACGTTGCCAACTCTCAAGTATGGAGTATACTCTGCTGTATGTGCTTTCAATAATGGGATTTCAAGAGCAAAGTAGAAATAATTGAAAAGTTGGGATTCTGGCCGGGTACAAATCTTGTGAAGGCTATGAAATTACTTGAAGCGTCGCGACTAAGAGAGGCAAAAAAAAAAGCGCAAGACCTACAGAAGAAACTAAGATACTCCAGAGCACTAAAAAGGAAGAGATTAGAAGATTAATTTGAAAGAAGGAGAGGATCCTGACAACCCTTCATACAGAGCAGAACATTATTGAAGTCAGTCAGCAAGAACGTCTAACAGGTAGGGGTAGGCCTACCAGTTTATCGAGTTTCCCAAAACTTAGCTTTTTTTTAGTTTATGCCTTTTTTCTCAGGCAGTTATTGAGATATAAACTTGAAATTTTTATGGTGTTAGTATGACCCTATTACCTAGTATGTACAGATGAAATAATTAGATCTGGGCTCGCGGCTCTGGCACTACTATCCGTTCAACTAAGGTTCGGCTCGCTCGAGGTTCTATTTCGCTGTCACGCGCAACGTTTCACAAAACTCATTCCATTTAACACATGAAATGAGCATTTTGCCATTACTTTATCGTAATAAAATTTATATCAAATTAAAGAACACATTCTTGTCTTTCCAACCAATACGTATAAAAAAATGTCAATTCTAAAATAATAATGTTCTAAATTAGTAAAAACCAAGTACAGTTTTAGTTTGGTTAATTTTATGACATGAAATTTTCGCTCTGCGAGGAAGTTTTTTATTATTCTGTCAGTATCAAACTTCCCGTGGAAAAGTTTTAGAAAATCGATTAAACTGCATTTTTTGTCTAAAAAACTTTTTTCTACGACCCCCTCATTCCGGGGGAAATTAAGCGTTATCTTAATATTTATAAAACACTCGGCGCGCGAGCTTCTCCCAGTCTCAGTACGGTCTTCAGTTCTTTTAGCGTGAAAGCAATGACATTTTGGCTTACATATAAACCTCACCTAATATATTTTCTAGGATAAAATAAGGATAAAAAGTTTAGTTTTAACATTTTAAATCTTAAACTGTCTTTAAATGGCTTAAATATAAAAGCTAGATCCTTACATAATAGAATAGAACAGAACAGTGTTGTATTCAACATTCTCCACAGTTTTGTAATGACAGAAGTAATTTAAAACATGTTAATAAATAATAATAAAATATGTACAAAGTTAATACATACGCTTCAATCCAAATCTTCAATGCCGCTCAAATCACCCAAGTCTTCAATGCCGCTCAAGTCATCTGGCGCGTTTTCACTGCTTTCACTGTCACTGCATGCCGAGTGAAAATTATCATTGATTCCACGAGATTGTCCGATTTGGGGCTCAGCTGAAGCATAATCATTTTTCAATTTTTTTTACGTGTTCGCACTTTCTGGCCCATTCCTCTGCACCTATAAGTGAAAACTTTTCTTCCGCTAAAGACTTAATACTTGAAAAACTGCACTGAATATTTCTACTGGCTACGTAGTTTTTTCACTTCAGCCCAAATGAGTTCAATAGGGTTTAAGTCCGGGTGGTATGGTGGGAGCCGAAGCACAACATGTCCTCCACTGCTGGTCACTAGTTCATCAAGCTCATACCTAACAAATCGCGGTTTATTTAGGAGAATAATCCTGTACAGCTCCGGGACTAGCAAATCATCCGAAAAAGGTATTTGATGTTTAGAAAGCCAATCTTTCATCAATTGTTTCTACTTTTTGAAGTAGGTGCTTTGTCTTTTTTGTACATTGTGATAGGGGGCGTTATCAACAACAATAACTGATCTTGGTGGTATGTTAGGCAGAAGTTTTTCTCTCATCCATTTCATCATTGATTCCGTATTCACGTTATCGTGGTAATCACCCGAATGACTCGATGCCTTCCACATTGTCAATGCATTGGGAACAAAACCAGCTTCACTTCCGGCGTGTATCATGATCAACCGTTCCCCTTTCGAAATGGGAACACGCATTCCTTTAGTTGATTCGTCAGACCACGATGAACTTGACACATGACTTGTCAGTATATAAGACTCGTCTAAGTATATAATTGGACGTCCTTCATCTCTGTAACGTTTGAGTGCTCTTAAATACGAAATTCTTTTTTCTCTTATTTCATTAGTCTCGATCAAAAGCTTGCGGTTATTTTGTGTCCTTCTCCACCGAAAACCAAGTTCTTTAAGAATGTTGTTGAGGCTTGATTTTGATCCTTTAAAGTCGATCCGCTGTTTCAATTCTTCATGCAACAAAGATACAGTTGGTAGCTTGTTTTTTAGAAGATGGAACTCGTACACAACTCGCCTTATCAGAGCTTTGTCAAAGTCATCCAATCCTGTAATAGGCTTTTTACGATTCCTTTTCAATTTGTTTGGGGTGAGAAAGCTACTTTCACCATTGTCATTATTAACGGTTAAATTTTTTAAGCTCTTTTTTAATTCTTGAGATTTCACGTTCTGAGACGCCTGTAATGCTACTGCTGTTCGGACACGGGCCTTTGCCAAGGGAATACTTAAAGTTTTTTCATCAGCCTCCTTTTTCATGAAGGTATATACATTACTGACAATTTCACGACTTTGACTGTGCAAAACTCTACCCTTCAGTTTTGATTTCACGCGGTCACACATATTGCTTATGAAGTAAGCTTCTTACTAAAACAAAATAACACAATACAAAAACACTGAACGTAATAATTATTCACAGTTAACTGCACACAGTAAAATACACACAGCTTAGAACAACTCACTGTTAATACTGAAGTTTAGCGATGCTCACTCTATGACAACAGATGTCACACTGGTATTATATTGTTTGGAGGGAAGGTTTGCTGGAGAGAAAGATGAGTCACAAGTCAGCCAAGCCCTTCCGGCTGGCCCGACCTTGAAGTCCGCCACCGTGGCGCGGCCGTGATGTTTTCAGGAATGACCGATTCACACACCCCTCTTCCCCCCGCGCCATAGCCTACCACCGACGGGCCGCGCGCCCAGACTAATTATTTCATCTATACCAGGAGGTTTTCATAAAATGTTACATTATACCCTTCAAAAAAAACCCTAAAATTTGTTGTAAAAATGTTTTTTATAAAAAAAATTAAAAATACTTAGGTATGTTATATTGAAAAAAACTTCTGTAGCATACTAAAATGAGACATAATCTACAAGGAGAAAAAAATTATGGCTATATGTCATATAGTTCCTAAGATAAATTGGCATATAGTTAACATTGAGTTAGATAGGCGTTAAAAGTCAGTCCCCTTAACTTAAAAAAGATTAGATAACCCATACTCTCGTTGTAAGTCAACCTGAAACAAGGATTAGATAAGAAAACTTGTGCTAGTCTGTGTAAACCAAACCCAAAGCTTTTTGGCATCCAAAAGCTTTGAAAGCATTAGAATAAGCAACAAGTCATCACAGTGAACGCTTGTTTTCATGCAAAAATCTACAATCAAGTTGTTCTTTTGCAATAAATCTCTTCCTTTCATTTGTGGCTTTCTTTGGATTTCCGGAAGACAGGACGAAAATCAATTAATGTTGAATTCCTACCTGAGAACACATAGATATTCCCCAGGTGGAACATCAGCATCAACTGATTTTGAGTATTAGTGCCCATGAATGGTGGTAGAGTAACAAATATGGATATTGTAATAGTTACATTTGATGATGAAAGAAGAAAAGTAGGGCAGTGTTACACACAACTCAGTTGTTGCAAGCAGCTCTGCTCCCAGAAGTAGCTGAGATATTTCCTCTTCCGATAACACAAGCATCCATCAGAAGTCCCCGCCTACATCACCAATATACCTGAGCGGATAGCGATGTTCAGTATCCTCATTCCTCTATCAGTTTTTTGTTGCCATTAGTTTGCATGGAGGTTTAGGGAAATTTAAAGAAACAATAGGAACAAGGTCGTGTGAGACTGTATTTGGGGGAGAAGCTGTCAGTGAAGAAATCCAAATCACCCGAGAACACGCTTCAGGATTAATTTTTCACCTATAAAGGATCAATTGACTAAGGAGTGCAAGGTCTGTCAAGTTCTGCCTACATTGCCTCCGAACACTTAAAAACTCCATATCCTAGGTAAACACATTAACCCTTCAATATCGAGGAGGTACAAATGAAGAATTTCAGAATAAAATATGTTTTCTTGAATTAATTTCTCCTTTCCATTTTAGATTACTCGATAATCACCTAATCAGAGTAATGAATTTGACATCATAAAGCATCACAATTTGAGATTTGATCTGAACTATGACAGTGATAAGACTATCATTGCTTGGATATATTACTTGTTTCAGATCTAGAATTACTCCCTTAATACTAGTACTTCCCAAACAATTCTTTTGTAATTCTGTACCATTACAAAATCCTATTATCTCTTTGCGCTGGAAAGGCCAGCTGCACTGGCCAGACCAAGGTTTGCAGACAGCTCGTGTTAGTTTTGCCGTAGTTTGTCCTCACAACCCTATGGCCAGTACACATGGCTGCACTACTTTCATTGACAGCTCGCTGCCGTATTTGTTGTTTGTCTCCCCGGATCGGAATTATTTTTCAATTTCCCACTGCATTATTTTGCATAGTAAATTAAAAATTTTTTAAAGAAATGAAAAATAATTGTAAATATATTTTTAACGAATCTTTCTAATGCAGAGATAAACATACATTTGGAAAATTTAACTCTAATACATTGTTAACATAGATATGTAAATAATGTTATGCAGTAGGCCTTTACAGTTATATAATACTCAGACATGAACCTACTTCTAATTTTTTCTGTCATTAAATTTTTTATGGAATAAACCTTTAAAACATACACACCTGTTTTTGTAGGTAGGTTTTAATTATTCAACACTTTTATAATGTTATTTTTTTTATTTTCCCATTTGTGGCATTGGTTGCTATAATAATCTACAGAAAGCGCCAGCAAAGTCATTGGAGGAGCCTGCCTGTGACATATTCTTCAACTAGCCAATAAGCATCATGCGATGTTGCAAAGTTGTTTCCTAGGTTGGAGCCATCAATACAAACTACAATATGAGGCCCGAGTGTCAGAGTTTAGTAGATCTTAAGTGCCTAAACATTTCATTTGGTAATTCGATAAAAATTGTTGAGAATAGTGCACGATAACCAGAAAAAAGGTTCTCTTATTTATAAGTCATGGGTTTAAATAACAGGATATGCTCAATTTACAGTTACTTTAAAAAAAAGGATCAAAATTTACGAATTTATGGTGGTAAAACTTCTTTAAAAGATTAAAACACATTTGATTGTTTAAAATTTTTACTTCTAAGACATTAAAAATGAAGGTAATATTACAGTCACTATATAATTTAACAAACTTATTCTTCTATCTTCTGTTAATACACAGTGGGTTTATTTTGGAGTAAGACAAAATAATTATTTCAGCAAGACAAACCTAAGCAATTTTAAAGTTAATTTAAAATGGAATTTTTGTTACAATTACTAATTCTTGCTCTTATTAGATAAACACTGAACGTAATTTAATACTTTGATGTTGCAATCACATAATTTTTATTCTTATAAATTGAAAAATAAAATACAGTCCGTGTATTTGATCTATAATTCAAATGTAATAACATCAAAATATATTTGAAAAAGACAAATTTATAGATTTAACAGAGATACTTTATTCTCCAAAGTTAAATATGTACTGTATACTTAAGTTGCTCTATCTTTATATATTATTTATAATACACACTTTAAGATGCAACTGGTTTCCATTCACCCTACTAATTATTAATATTCATTATGGTACTGAATGGCTGGTGGTAAAGTCATCCTCGGGTAGTAAAGTGGTAGTCTCGGTATTTTGTCGTAATCAGCTGGATTTCCGGGGTGGGCCACTTCCTCGAGGAGAAGGGAGGAGATTTTAATGTTTTGAATTTCTCATATCTTCTTTCCTTTTCATTTGTATTCAGGGATAAATGTGATTTTAATTTGTATTATAATAAAAATTTGGCCATATTTTTATTCTTCTATTAATGGGTTATTCCGTTTGTATTTATAAATATTCTAATTTTCCCAGACAGTTTAATATAATAAAAATGTAAACTGACTGCAAAGGAAACAGAACTTTTCCAAACATTTGCCACTGTTCAATGATTCAGAAAAAAGCAACACTACATTTTGAGATCTGCATAAATTGATCTCTTCCTCAGGTGGATAAATTTATATCTACAATACTATCTAGGTTAAAATAATCAAATTATAATACCAAAGCCTGGCAGCAAAAGGGTTTTAAAACATGTGTGGGGTGTCACCATTTTCCTTTGTTGCACTCAGCAATTTTAGATGTCAGTTGACTATGCATGTTACAAAAAAGAAAACAAGTTTTAAAATAAAAAATTAAAGTTTAATGTAATAGATACATTTGTAAGGTTGCTGTTGTTGATTGCAGTACACAGAAAACCTCTTCACTGTGACACTTCTTCAGTCCAGCTGAAACATGAAAAAATAATACTTAGCAATATATCTCAAGTCTGTGTATTTTATAAATATCATTTTTACAATATTGTTCCTAGCAATATAGATTTAAAATACCTTATTTGGGATACATTATAATAAACAACATTCCAATACAGATGAGTCAGATTATTGTTACTTAAAAGTACGAGATGTGTAACTTACACTTAGACTCAAACTCTTCTTTTTATACTTTTATCTTCATTAACCCTTCTGAATTTAATTTAATTTTCAGTGTTCACGGTATTTAGTTTGTCAGTATGTCTTTATTACATGCACTTTGCCATACACATTTAGACAACTATTTACCAAGACCTATTTCACCTATGTAAAATAGATATGCCATTTTTTATTTGTTATAAATCAAAATAATGGAGGCAGATGACATTATTTTTATACAATGATATTTAACCTTTTGAGTGCCAGGCATAGTCCTTCCAGCACAGGAAGAATAAATAGGTAGGGTTTTTGTGGGAACAGTTATTCCTGTCACAAGCATTGTTATATAAAATATTTGTCCCAAAAAAACTCAAAACAAGTTTGTAACTTGGTACAAGATATAAATAACATGTGTGCATGCAAGCACGTGTGATGTGTGTGTGTGTGTGTATATATATATATATATATATAAAACAGGGGGTGGTTTTGGCCTCTGGGGTAGTAATGTTCAGTGTCAAATGATACTGAAATGTTTTATTTTGTATACCAAATGTAGGTAATATGGAGACGTATGTCTATAGAGAAAGTGTATTAACATCACTTGATATACAGAGGTTGAACACTCAGTACTGGCACTCATTTTAGTTATACAAGTTTGACTGTTTAGATTATCATTAGAAATAAATATATACCTATCATGGCAAAGTAATTATGATGTGTTAATAACTTTTTCAGCAAACTATAGAAAATAACAGGATTAGATTATTTCCATACCGTATCCATAAAAAATGTACAAAAAAATCCATGTAAATTTTTTTAGATAAATATTCCACACTATGGCTTAACCCTTCACACGCCATTAACTTTCCTATAACACCAAGTAACAATTATTTTTTCTTTAACTTTAAATCAAATGTTTATAATAACTAAATTATAAAAGGTAAAAGCAAAAAAAGTATAAAAACAGGCCATATTAACTTGAAATTAGCGTAGACGTATTTACTGATAAAATTTTTAAAAGAACTATTTTCCTTAAATTAAATTTAAATTTGATAATAAAATGTAATTAAACTGAAAAGTTTTATAAACTACTCATAGTTGGTACGTTTACTAATCACAACACTACCACACGAATGCAAAATAACTAGGTACGTAGTAGACGCGCACCTTGTGGACAACTGAGAAAGCCGTAATACACCTCACGGATATGTTTGGTTATGGCTCTAAAGGAGATGCAGAACTGACAAGCAAGTGGTCGGAGTTAGACAAAGGGCGCTCCCATCCCCCTGCTACAGAGTGAAGGTCGTTTATAAATACTTCCTTGGTAAACGCAATAAGGATGGAGCGTACACTGGGCATTTCGGAGGCCTTTTGCAAACTAAAAAACTTTTCAAGAGACAATCTATAATATCGGATATAACTGTATTTGGAGTTTCGGTCAGTCTAAAATTCTAATATCCGTCCTATGGCGTGGGAAGGGTTATTTAACAATTAAAAATCTAAAATAGCTAAATGTTAAACAATATATGTTTTAATGTTCTATATAAAAAACAATAATATAAATTGTAAGCTACCTTCTTGAATCCAATCTCTGAGGCGTACTCCCTGAAGCACTGTCCTGCAGAGGTTTAGACCATACTTTCTGATCAGTCCGTGGCCATTGGCACAAGCTCGGCTGTAACACACGACACTAAATCACACACACATTCTTAACTTAAAATCTACTTCACAAGATTCAAGATTTTATTAATCATTAATCATACAGTGATGCAATAGATTTCGTCAATATCAATAGGCATAGTTATTCTCTTGTGTTATAGTTATGTATATCAGATCTAATTTTATATTTATGCAAATTTTCTTTTACGTTTATTAGACAGAAATATATATATAAACATGGGAGTGCCATTATTTTTAATTCTTTGAAAATGGGAAAACAAGATTCACGATTGTCCAGTCCTTTTATCATATATATATATATATGTTGGTCCGTAAAGCATATTTTTGCCATCTAAAAACTTGTTCCATATAAGTACTATTTCCCCATAAAGTAATACCATATACAATCTGAGAGTGAAAAAAGGCATAATACGCATTGATCAACATATCACCACTAACACACAGATTAAATTTTCTTAGTAAATAAATGATTTGTAGATAGCTTTTTGCAAAGGTATTTTATATGTACATCCCATTTCAAACTGCTGTCTAAGTATAGGCCAAGTAGTTTAATAGACTCTGCTTCAGTTAATTTAGTTAGTGAAAAAATAATTGATTCTGTCTTTTTTTTATTTATATTTAAATGATTTGTTTTAAACCAGCTCTCTGCAATATTCATTGATACATTCTGATCTATTTGCAATTTTCTCATGTCTTTTCCACTCCAAACTAAAGTAGTATCGTCTGCCATATAATACCGATTTGCATGGTATATTACCTGGGAAATCATTTATTGCTATTAAAAATAGGAATGGTCCCAAGACAGATCCCTGGGGAACACCAGATTTAATTAATTGAAAATTAGATCCCATTCATTATTTTGATATACCAATGGCCACAAACGTTGTCATGCACACTTGCTTTCATTGTGTCCAATAAAACTAAACATATTTAAGACCAACCATCTGCAGTAAAATATATATATATATATATATACACATACATACATACATATACTAGCAGTTGTCTGCGGCTTTGCACGCAGTTTCCTGTTGAAAAACAGTGCACTATATTTACGTACTCTTTTACTATCACATTCTAAACACCCCTGAGATAACTGATAGTCGTTCCTTCGTGAGCATATTATGAAGGGGTGTACCATATCTCTTGTCGCTACATTGTGTGGTTATTGACTAGGTGTTGATAAGTTATTCAGTACAATTAATTTATTTAGATGAATCTCGATAAACTAATTAGGTTATAAAGAACCAAATTCTGTCTGTTAAAATTAATTTTCTGTCTAGGATATTTCCCGTATTTTTTGTGGAGTTTGCCTTGTATTACGATCAAGAAAGTGTATCAACGAAAACCAATTTCGATCATAAAGCGGCTTCTTTCGGCTCTTTTCATTTGCCTTCGATCTAACCAAATTCGATTGTATTATGTGCAAACATTCACGGCTTTTGTACAATGAGGTGGTTTTTATAACAGCGTTTAATAGTATTTTCATTGCATTAGAGTTTATTGATTACAGGTGCAATCTACATTTAAAAATTAGGCAATAACTTCTATGCAATCTGCATTTACACTATTGATCAAGCACTTTACAATAATTTTAAATGTAAACAAATGTTTCTGCCTCTTTGATGAACTTCAGCTGAAAGTGTTAACAGCTGTTAAACATCAGTTCACTTTTTATTACGTGTCGTAGTGCAGTCTGACGGGTCCAATGCAAAATACTGCAAAATCAACAACTACTTACAAATGAAAAATTAATTAAATAAACATTTTCCAGTGGACCAAATTGTGAATCTGAACCATTCTCGAATTCCATTGAAAACACACAAAATTTAATCAAAATTGGTCCAGTCATTTAGGAGTAATTCAGTCACATACACACGAACACAAGAAATATATATATACTATATATATATATATACAGGGTGATTCATGAAGTTCTCCCCCCACTTCTACAGCACATTGTACTAGTAAAAATAATGAAAAAATGTTATATAAACATAGGTCCGAAAACGCTTCGTTAGCGAGTTACAGCTATGCGAAAGATTTCGCCTGAATTCCTGGTGTAAAGAGTAAAATAAAGCCATACTGAACTTTTGGAAAGGTTAATTAAGTAAGAAATATCATGGATTCTTATGTATTTTTACCTGATAAAGCTAATAAAATAGGTTTCAGAACTGTACCTGTAGTAGTTTTTGAGGTATTCAGGGTTAAATGCAAAAAAATTGGGGCACGAAACAATGTTTTTTTAAGTTTGATGTACAATAACTTTGTTAAATTGGTAATAAATACATAAAATTAACAAACATTAATTGTAGAGTATTTAATTCTGAGAAAATTGATATAATCAAAGTCTAAAATAAAACAGAAATAAGTACCAAAAAATCATTTTATTCAGTATAATACATTACTAGTTTTAAAGCAAAATTAATCAGGTTGGGCCAACCGTACGCACCTTTTTATAATAGATGTTCGAAAATGAGGCCATCATTATCAATACAGTTTGCAGCACGTTTGTGTATTGCTTTTGTTGCGTTTCTTAATTTTTCAGGACTTCCCTGTATCTGCACAGCCGAATCCATAATACGGGCAATTAATTCATCACGAGAATTCACTTTTGTCTTGTATACAATGTCTTTCATCCATCCCCAGATGCAATAATCCAATGGAGATAGATCTGGTGATATTGGTGGCCAAGGGTGGGGCCCTCCACGACCAATCCAGTGTCCAGGAAATTGATGATTTAAGCAAGCAGAAACGGCACGTGAAAAGTGGGGAGGTGCTCCGTCATGCTGGAAGTACAAATTTTGTCTGAGATGTAAAGGAACATTCTCTAACAGCTGCGGCAACTCTTCTTGAAGGAAATGCAAATAGAACTCAGCATTTAGGCGTCCAGGTAATATGAAAGGTCCAAATCAGCCGATTGTGCAAAAGGCCACACCAGACATTGATGCTAAATCGGTGTTAAAAGTTCTGTTCCACTACCTCATGTGGATTTTCTTCTGCCCATGAGTGTTCATTGTGACAAGTTATTGACACCATCCCGAGTGAATTGTGCCTCATCCGTAAACAAAATACGCTTGTAGAGTTGATTATTAATATTCAAAAAGTTGCAAAACTCCAAGCGAAGCGGACCATCCCCTAGCTGTAGATGTTGAACCTTTTGTTTATGAAAAATATAACATTTGTTTCGATTAAGTGACCTCCACACCGTTGACTGCGAAACTCCTATCCGCCTAGAAATACGTCGTGTACTTACACCTGACTGCGATGAACAGCATTAATAACAATATCATCATCAAGTTGGACAGCTCGTTCATAATTGGTTTCTAGTACTTGGTAGTGATCCTGTTTCCCGAAGAGTACGAAAAGTTCCTGAAATTATTTTGGTATCTGGAATCCTCCTATTAGGGTAACGTAGTTCATATTCTTCTACAGCCGCTCTAGCATTACCATTACAGTAACCCAAAATAAAAACCATATCAGCGTATTCCTCTGATGTAAAATAAGTAAGGCATTTTTTCGCTGAATAAAACAATCGAATTATAACTCACAGAAAAATTGCATTTAATAACACGATTCACAGAACCCGATCTCCTGCTGTAGCTTGCAAAACACCACTAATACACAGTTCTAACGTAACAGTACAGAATACCATTGCTGATTCAGCTGTTATTCGTGCGTTACAAACTTAGAAATTAATAAAACAAAAAACTGCATTTCGATGATAAGTAAACAATAATGGGAAAATGCTTGCTTCATTTATTTTCGAAACATTTGATGTAAATTTTTATAAAAAAAAATACAACGTAATAAAACATGATATTTTTATTTACAAACAAATTTATTTAACAGTTAATCTTGTTTTCTCAATTTATCTCATCATTAAGGAACAAACATTTTGTTTTTGTTTTATTTTAACTAAATACTGTACGGTATTTCTTTACAGCTAGTAATGTATTGTACTGAATAAAATCAATTTTTTGGTACTTATTTCTGTTTTATTTTAGACTTTGGTTATATCAATGTTCTCAGAATTAAATTCTCTACAATTAATGTTTGTTGATTTTATGTATTTATTACCAATTTAACAAAGTTTATTGTACATCAAACATAAAAAAACATTGTTTCGTGCCCCAATTTTTTGCATTTGACCCTGAATCCCTCAAAAACTACTACAGGTACAGTTCTGAAACCTATTTTATTAGCTTTAGCAGGTAAAAATACATAAGAATCCACGATATTTCTTACTTAATTAACCTTTCCAAAAGTTCAGTATGGCTTTAATTTACTCTTTACCCAGGAATTCAGGCGAAATCTTTCGCTACTGTAACTCGCTAACGAAGCTGTTTTCGGACCTATGTTTATATAACATTTTTTCATTATTTTTACTAGTACAATGTGCTGTAGAAGTGGGGGGAGAACTTCATGAATCACCCTGTATATATTACAGTGTCGCTAGAAAGTTTAGGGACACCTGTCTGAAAGAGAAATGTTACAGTTGGCCGCTAAACTAACTAATTTCTCAATGCTATTGATTGTTGGCTGTTTTAAGGACCATCAATTCAAGTTTTTTATTCAAAATTTCAATATTTTATCTCCAAAAATGTGGAAGAAGCATGCATTAATGTATTTTAAGGAACTGCCAAAAAAACCTTGTTTTTTAGATATTTTATTTTTATAACTTCTTAACGGCTTGCCATATTGTAATGAAACTTGCACAGTACTTTTATTATAATATGATGATCATTTAAAAAAATATGTCATGTTACAAATAAATTTTGTACTCAGGGTACAGGGTACAAATAAAATTTTATTTTTCCAACATTTTATAACAAAAAATTTGAGTTTTAATTTCGCTTCTACAAGTAGACGCCTTCATTTACAGACATGCGGTCTGCACGTCATTGTTCCTCTGGCGGTTGTTTTGTGAAACAAGCCTGCGCGCGGCATTCCACACTGCCATTGTGACAGTTGTACTGCAATCTTCTTTGTGATTTGTTTATTTCGCTGTTTTGTGAAAGTTAAAGCTGTGGATTATGGGCCGCTCATCTGTGTCCGAGGACATTAAATTGGCAAGTTATCGGTATGTATAAAACCGGTAGTTCATACCGAACAATTGCATCCAAGTTACATGTGTCTAAAACATGTGTTGAAAATACAGTGCGACGTTTTTAACCTAGCAGCCGGTACCGTGATTGATGCCCCGCGTATAGGAGTGGTAGGCCACGTAAAACCACGCCTCGGCAGGATCGTAAGCTACTCGTGATGAGCAAAAAGGACTCGAAATGCAAGTGCACCTGATTTACTAAGCAGCATGAAACAAGATTGATGATCGTTACAATGTGAGTGTAGCAACTGTGAGTTCCAGACTTAGAGATGCAGGTATGAAATCATTTTACGCTATCCGCAAACCTTTGTTAAATGACAAGTGCCAAAAAGACACGCCAAGTTTGGTGCAAGGCTCGATTAGGGTGGACAAAAGAAGCTTGGCGGCGTGTTTTGTTTTCTGATGAAAGCCGTTTTGAACTATTTCCAAGGCGCAGAGTTAGGGTACGACGTACCAATACTGAAAAATTTCTACCAGCATGTGTAGCGCCTGCAGTTCAGGCCGGTGGCGAAGCAGTAATGATATGGGGTTGCATTTCAAGTGAGGGTCCTGGGGAGCTTCAGTTCGTTGAAGGCACAATGAACAGTATTAAATATTGTCAAACTCTAGAAGAATTCATGTTACCATCTGCCAATAAATTGCTTGGTGAAAATTACATCTTTCAACAAGACAATGCACCGTGCCACAAATCAAGACACACACAAGAATGGTTCAGTAATCATGATGTTGAGGTTCTGACGTGGCCACCACGAAGCCCGGATCTTAATCCGATAGAAAATTTATGGAATACCCATGGCCAGTCGTCTAGGCGAAGAACAAACCCAAGAACAAAGCTGAACTGAAGTTCATGTTGGCACAGATATGGCGGAGTATCAAGAAGGAAGACTGTCTGACACTCATTGATTCGATGCCAAAACAGATCAAAGAATGTTATAAAGCTAATGGAGGACCTATTGATTACTGATTTGTATGTATTCATGTCCATTTTACTATTTTGTATAATTTAAATATTTGTTTCCATTAAAAACAAACTTTTGTCAGAAATTTGTGTTTTTTTTAAGCCTGTCCCTAAACTTTTTAGCGACACTGTATATATATATATTATTACAACAGTATATACAGTATATATATACTGTTGTAATAATGTTAGAGCAATACATGCTGTACACAAAATTAAGATAGAAATATTATAACAAATTTTATTGGTAGAGAGATATTTAATTTTACAAGCAAATTTGTTGTCATATTTAGTTAAAAAATACTAACAGAAAAATTTGTGATAAATTTAAAACAAAAATATTTTTAGTTTTTAAGTAATTTTTCTGGGAAATTAGAGAACCAAGCGAACAAAGTGAATGATTTTTTTAGTAGATCTACCTAGTAGACCTACCAAGGGTCAGTTTTAGGTCCAATATTATTTTTAATTTTTATAAACGACTTACCCAAGCAGTTCAATTTAATGTGACAAATTAATTCTCTTTGCTGATGACACCACTAGTTTGATTAAATCTGACAATAAAACTGAACTATCTCAAAAATTATATTGATAACATTAGTTTGATTTTTAACTGGCTTAAAGCTAACAAACTATCCTTAAATATTTCCAAAACATCCATACTTAATTTTCACTTTATTAGAAAACTTTAGGAGAACAACTTGAAATAACTTTTTACCAAAGTAAACTTACTTCTACAAAAAATTGTAAATTTCTTGGTGTTACTTTAGATGACCAATCTTAGATGGGAAAATCACATCAGTCAGTTAAATGGGAAACTAAATTCAGCATGTTATGCTATTCGTAAAATTAGAGACTTGACTGACTTAAGAACAGCAAAAACTATTTATTTTGGCTATTTCGAATCTGTGTTGAGATATGGAATTGTTTCCTGGGGAAGTTCACCATTTATTAAACAGGTTTTCAAAACTCAAAAGAGAAGCAATCCGAATTCTAGGAAATTTGAAATTTAATCAATCATGTATGAGGACATTTTTTTAATCTTCAAATTTTAACAGTAAGAAGTATTTACATAATGGAAGTTTTAACTCAAACATATAAAAGAATACAGTCCAATCTCTTTATCTCCCATCATAACTACAAAACACGTAATAGTTATTCTCTACCTGTTCCTATACACAGAACAACCCATTTTAAAACATCTTTCTCTTACAATAGTCAGCATTTTTTTAAAGAAATTACCTTTAGCATGGAGAGAGATTCCTACATTAAAGGCTTTCAAAAAAAACTATTAAAGAATACATGCTTCAAACTGAAATTTATACTTTTGACGATTTTCGTCCGAATTCACCAGAAAATAATTAAGATGTGAAATTATCATACCACCTAGTATTAGCTATATGTTACTTGTGTTGTAGTTAGTATTTTTTTTTTAATTGTTATTTAGTATTTAGTGTTATTATTTCTTGACGAGCCTTATAACATTGTAATGTTCTATTGGGCTAATAAATCATTTCATTTCATTTCGTTTCTAATAATAGAACTTTAAGCTTATATAGTTCCATAAATTCAGCACAGCCACACAAATTTAAATAATTTTATTATAAAAATAACAATGTATAAAGTTATATGGTTTTTTCAAATGCCTTAAATATGGTAATAGTTCATGATTTTGATTAGATGTCATATGCTACAAATATTTGTACAGTATAATGCAATTATTACCTTGTATGATAACAAATGAGTATTTCCTATATCCAATATAATATATAAACTATATTGTCTATATATAAATATAGAAATAAAGATTGATTGAAACTAGAAGAAAAAAAAATTAATATTATTTTTTTAATGTTTAAATAAGTTCTTTACCTGCTAAAAATTCGTGGTCATAGTGACATGTTTACTAACAATCAGGAAATTTTGTTTAAAGATGGTTATAGATCATTTTAATCCCTTAACCTTAAAACTTACCTAGGCTAACCTAAGAACTACCTTGAATAAAGAACCTATTTTAATGTCATATTTGTGCACTGCTATTTCTTATGAACTTAAATGTATTTTTTAAACTATCTGCGCCCAGTGGCTAAATGTGTCTGTTCTGCGGTTTTGAACTTGTAGTACAGCGTAAAGAACCATACTGTAGTGGATAACCATAGTGTTCATTACTCGACTAACATCCGGCGAGTTAACTGTAATAACTCTATAAGAAATTTATATATATGTGTAAAGGACTGCACACTAATAAATTAAACCAATATAAACATAGGCTAAATATTAAGACTAGGAATATTTTGAATCTACAATTTTATTATTATAACAATTATTTAAATTTGTCGCCATCAGTAACAGTTTGTGAAGTCTAATGCAAAACATGATATTGCTTAAGAATTAGATAGTAAAAACTCTAATAGTATCCCATTATTTATACATTATCTCATTGTCCAAACATATCTATCACATTATATCATTATAAAATTACTGTCTTTCATAATCTAATTTAAGTAATTACTTAACTTGAAAATTTGAAAAGATAAAAATATTTAACATATAAATAGGCCTAAGGTTAGAAAATTAAAATATTGATTTAATTATTCAACCATAGGAACCATTATTCCAAAATGTCTCAATTAAAAAAATGTCAAAATCTACCTCTTTTCAGTATTAATGTTAGATTTTGTATCCAAAGATGGAACAACAGTTGACTTTAACAAGAAACTAATGAGTTTGACTCAAGGTCACAAGTTCATGTGATGCTCCACGACGATGTTAGCCAAGGAAATATTGCTCTGCACGGCTGCAATATAATAAGCATCCAAACACTTGAATGATCAAATTATCGATTAGAAACTATTTAAATGCTGTCTCACTAAATTTAACTCACAACAATGTAATATTTAGACTGATAAAAATAATAAAATTATAAACGGGTTAATTGAAAATTTTTCACAATACAACACAATTATTTGGTACTACTCAGTCCTCATTTACTATTTGTTAATATGCTATTTAACCCTCGCATTGTTTCCAGGCGCTCACGGTGCTTCTAACATCGGGACTTATTACATTATTTATACGTTAACTATGCCTAGATCTGATTTAGAGTCCAGTTGCATGTTTGGTTTGGCCCTTCTGTTTTAAGTATGTTTTAATCATATATTATAAGTTAATAAATGTAAATTGGTTTTTGACCGTTGGAAGGAAATAAATAAATAAAAAACATCAATTAATTCGCTCTTCCGGTCGCGCTCGGTCAAGATACGCGGCGCCTCAACTTAGATACGTTCTATCATTATTATTATATATATTAATTTTTTTACTATATATTGGTTCAATGAAGTTGATTGTACGAGACCAGGGAGGGGGCACACGGACAGCTGGGCGCCGGGTTGTTTTGTTGCGCAGTTACTTGGTGAAGGTCATTTCTGGCTCACTGTCACTGCCCCTGCCACTGTGATCAGTCCGAACTACATCCTCAATGCACCAACCACTTCACAAAGCTCTGGTACATCACTACACTCACTTGAAATCGTAGCAATCACTACTAATAACGAGATCGATTTCGCTGTCACGAAGTGTAACGACTACATCCCGCCATTGTTTCCACACAACTAATATAAATAGCAAAATAATGGAATAAATCTACTGTAAAAAGTAAAGTAAATGGTCTCCTGATAGCAAACAACCCGTATAGTACAAACTATTGCTACTAGAGAGCAGCACTTATCGGCTCTAGTAGATAAAGCAGTGCGTGCCGATCTGTGCCGTTTAGACTGCAGTGACTATGTGGTGGCCGTGCCGATTCATGCCTTGCGAGCGGGAGAGGGTTAAAATATAATTCATAAGATCATGTCCAACATGATCTGACGTCAGAGAAGTTGGACGATCTGAGGTCAGGAAAGTTACCGATCAGAAATGCCCCTGGCCATCAGTGCAGGCTTTGGTCGTGCCTTCACAGCACACTTCTGGCAAAAAAGAAAAACATCCTTCGCGATAGTACTCAAATATTATTCTCAGTTCATGTGAGCGCTTGTAAAGGATATCTTTAACTTTGGTACTACTAGTAACCTATTTACAATAACCTAATCTAAACCAACTTATACTGATGAATATCGATAATTCGAATGTTGAATTCTTACTATAACACTGCAGCCCCCTCCACACAAGAAAAGTAACCTGTTTCCACTTTTAGTATCTTTAAAACCTAGTTAGGCTATTGCCTAATGCCATTTCTACCCCTTGAAAACTTAGTAGTAGGTTAATACTGCGATAATCTCAGTTTGCCACTCCAGCCAATAATTTAAAATTTACTCTTATCAGCATACCCGAAAATTAACTTTGCCTGAGGCAACTTAGGTACATTTAGGCTAGTTTTCCTACTTCATTTGTTTATCTTGTTTCTTTCCTACACAGTGGGCTACATACTTAACCTAAAAATAATAACTACAAAAACGTGTTTGTAACTGAATAAACCCACTCTACAATTAGAAGGCACACTTAAAACATATCCCCATAGCACAATAGAAAAGATTTTGGATTTAGATTACCATAGAACATATAACCTTACTTCTGAAATTATTAGCATTGGTTAATGTTTGACTAAAATAATAGCTAGCTGTAATTACCAGCAAGCTCTTAACACTGTATAAAACAAAATATAAATGTTAACACAGCCTAAATAAATCATAGGACTAAAGCAGATGGGACAGTCCTAGCCTAGATGCCCACACCTACATCTACTTTATACGAGAAACCAAAACGATAAGCCTTATAACAATAAAAACAATATAACATTGACAAGCATTAGTTACCATGATCTTGATCCTTGCCCATATTTTCGGGGGTGGGAATACCAAATATTAGAATGCCCCATTGCTAAACACGTGGAATCTTCCTCACGGAGACACACAAGAGACCATCAACTGAAAGACAGAATTCCACTATTCCTTCTCGCAACGAAACAAAACGGATGTGGCTTTTGGGTTATCGGCTGGTCTAGAGCCAGTACGAGGTTAGAAATATTTTCGGTGAGAAAAATATCTGCAACAATCGATTTTTCTATTCGTTTTGAAAAAAACTGTTGAATCAAAATAATGTTCCTTAATCAGCAAGACTACGGTAACTATTAAATGTACAGATAAGGCTACAACTCCAATTTTAAAAAAAAATCTTTAATGGACAGTTAAGTCACATGTTTTTGTTATCAGAGGAAAAGTATTTGTTACATTCTCATCATTTTGGTTTTTTGAAATTATTATACTATGAACAGGAAGAACAAGCTCTGCAATGTTTATTCCGAATAAAATACAATTGTCAATGCATTAAACCATTCGATTGGGTTTGGCTAAATCTACCCGCACTGCTGATAAATAACGAAAACCATCCCTGGACTGCAGATAATATCTACGAGGTAACGGATCAACATTCCAGAAAGTTTTATTAAGAATGTCTCCAGCCATAAGTATGAACTACATCAGCACACTATAGTGCATTAAACATTACTAACTCAGGAGTAATCTTGGATGAATATTGATGGTCAATAAAACAACTTCGTGCTGTAAAATGTGTTGTTTTATACCGGTGTGTTTTTTATTTGGGGATGCAAAAGTGTACGTATATAACTTTTAATAATAACACTGTACACATTTTTTGAATTAGCACTATATTTCGGTAAAAACCGTCCTTCAGCGCATGGATTGTATAAAATATAAAAGAACATGATACAAACAAAAGTAAATAAACAGTGAATAAATATAGATGACATGAACTAAATATTTCTTTCCGAATGTTGATTTCAAATTTAGACGATTTTGGCTAAGTTACCTGACGTCGATTCCATGTAGAATGTTGCCATTTAAAACCAATTGATGTGCTTATTCTAGTGTTCTGAGGTAAATTGGATTTGAATTTTGATGCACTTGCCCGAACAGGTTCGACAGAATATGTGTTTTTCCAAAAATATGTCATTGTGATTTAGACCATGAGTGATGACAATTTCTTTGTTAAAGTTTGGTGCTTGTAATCGAATTGGGTGTCCTGTTATTCTTGTCCTCAAGGGTTTTGTGGTTGAGGCAAATATAATCTGTTGGACATTTGTTACATTGAATTTGGTAAATCAAATTTTTAGATTCACAAGACAAGTTGCCAATGGTAAGATATACCTTGCTTGTGTTGTTACTAATGTATTTTGACGAATTTGGTTATCATTTTACAGCCCAAACATCTTGGTTTGTTGCATGGATAAAATCCTTGTTGTGTTTGTTTTGGTTTTTCATTGGTGTTTTGTCATTGATAGTTAAAGTTTGAGTAATAAATCTTTAAGAATAGGAGGCCTTTTAAAGATTACTCTAGGAGTAGTTTTTGAAAATACCATTAGTTGAATTAAAATTTTGGGTACTTTGGGATTATACCGACCACACCAGTATGAAGAACACAAAAATAGAAATTTATAGAAACAAACATGATAGAACGAAAAAACAACTCTTCAATTACAAAATTACAAACTTACAAGCATTTCCAGGTATTGTGATCGGTATTGTTGTCGCTGTTATCTTATCTTTCTCGAGAATCCTGATTACGGCAGGCCGCGCGGCATCACGTGATTTGCATGGTACATCATTGCCTTTCCATTACAATTCAATTTATATTTCTGATTAGCCCCTCTAGAATTTGATATTTTACTGATAGGTACTATCTCGAGGGATTGTTTTTTCTTTCGGTCGACATCAGCGCGGGGCAGCACCGAGAAGGTGGCTGTCGAAGCCCGCGCTGATGGCCGGAGGCACTCGCATTTTGGGTGGCGGAATGTGATCAAGAATAAAAACAAGTTTTGAGTGTTTTTTTTTTAATAAAAAGTTTTAGTTTTGGTAAATGTTTGTTTTTGTTGAATTTTTGTGTTTGTGAGAAATGTAGAGTAAAACACGGAAGTACAACAAAGCGATGCACCAGCTGAACGGGCGGCGAGACTCTGCAATCACGTTATCTAACTAGACGCTCGACTTTGACCTCTGTCTGAGGATGGGGAGGTGTTTTGCGATAAGACAATTCCTGTTTTATATTGACCGAAATATTGTTCTAAACGCTAATCTAGTAATCAGTAGAAACGAAATGTGAAATAACGATTCATGTCTGGGTGTGGTCGGTATAATCCCAAAGTACCAAATTATTGTAAGGTATTAAATGCTATGTTATAGATATTATTAATTTTGTGAAGCCCTGGGTGGTATTGAACTATTAGTTTTTTTATCACTGTTTTCAAATTTATAATGTAGTGTTTTTTTCTTCAGATTACGTTTTGTCTTTGAGTCATTTTATCTAAAATTAATAGTTATAATACCATCCAGGGCTTCACCATGTATATATTGAAACACAAAAAGGTAGCGTCGAAAAGCTGTTTGGTATTGTAAAATCTTCAAGTAGATCGCTTATTACGAGACTATTGTTGTAATATTTACTTACATCTTAAACGGGATAGAACTTACCTATTAAATAGTCAACGTATATAAACACTAAATTAAAGCCACGCGTTTAAAAGTAATAGCAGTAGTTTAAACAATTATATAATGTCATAAATAATAAAGGAACCATACCATTAATCAGACAATAACATTCAGGCAGGTAATAGGAAAAATGAAATTTTAAATAGTGAAAGAACACTTAACAAAACCTTCTTGAAACCGAGAAATACATAGTCAATCACCTTTTAGTGTTATTTTAATACAGTTTTAGAAAGTTAACTATCTTTTTTATTTTATCCGTATAAATAAGTATTTTAAAACAAAAATCAAATCGTTAGACACTACACAGAATTCATTCTTTCTAAAGTTACATAATTTACCAACATCTTGTGATTTTTAATATTTTTCGCAATATAAGATCTTTTCCGTTATCTTATGCAAATAATTAAGGCAACTAATGATTGGTTTTTTAAGTATCTAATTATTATCCTCCTGTTTAGGCTAGCAAGATAAAAACGTCAGCGCTTCTTTACTTTTCTAATTGGGCCTACTTCTCAGGTCGGAATCGAATGTAATGATGGTTATTGTTAAGGATAGGATTTTGCCGCGGAATGAATCATAACATTTATTCTTCCTTAAATGTACTCTTACTATTGAACATTCGGTGCGATAATTGGACTAAATGAGCATTCAAACAGGTTTAATTTCCATCAGCAGTTTTAAGAAGTTAGAACAAAAATTCTGTAACAACGAAATTTCCAGTGCTCGATATATTTGCTATATAACTTTTGACTACATACTAGACAGAATATCATTAAATTAACTTTGCTTTCACTAACTAATTTCCATCAAATCAATGTTTGGATATATGTTTTAAGTTAAAAGGAATACGGTTTATACCATAGCTACTGTTATACTAAACAAATTCATAAGACAATATCAGGTTACCACTGTTTTGTAAACGCCAATACGTCCACGTTTATTCTAACCTATAAAGCTAAACAGTTAACAGTATTAAACCGTGTTTTAATAAGTTCGGGTTGTTGTCAGTCATTTTAATCTCCATTATTATATTTATTTGTTGGATAGATTATTTCTAGTTATATACTTCAAGATTTAAAATTAGACAAAATGGTATCCGTGTTAAATACAGTTGATACTGGACATGAAGATTTAATTCATGATGCAGAAATGGATTACTATGGTTTACGCTTAGCAACTTGTTCATACTGACAGTAGTGTAAAAATTTATAATCTTAAAAACGGAACTCAAAGCTTGGTTGCAGATTTAAAGGGACATTATGGTCCTGTGTGGCAGGTAGCTTGGGCACATCCCAAATTCGGTAACTTTCTTGCTTCTTGTTCTTATGACAGAAAAGTTATTATTTGGAAAGAAAGTGGTCCAGGAGACTTGGGCAAAATTCTATGAATACAACAATCATGACTCTTCAGTGAATTCAATAGCTTGGGCTCCACATGAATATGGTTTGTTATTAGCTTGTGGCAGTTCAGATTGCAACGATATCAATTTTGACCTGTACTCCAGATGGCTCAGCTTGGGAATCTAAGAAGATTCCTAATGCACACACAATAGGATGTAATGCGGTAAGTTGGGCCCCTGCAACCTCAACTCTGCCCGGACTCGGTACTTCTAAGTCTGGTGCTGTTAAAAGATTAGTGAGTGGCGGTTGTGATAATATGGTCAAAATATGGAAGGAAGATGGAGATCGCTGGGTGGAAGACTGTAAATTGGAAGCTCATTCTGATTGGGTTCGAGATGTGGCTTGGGCTCCTTCTATAGGCCTACCACGGAGTACCATAGCAAGCTGTTCCCAAGATCGTAGAGTTGTCATTTGGACAAGTGAAGATAACATTAATTGGGCATCAACTATTTTACACACATTTGAAGATGTTGTATGGAATGTTAAGCTGGTCCTTAACAGGCAGCGTACTTGCTGTTTCTGGTGGAGACAATAAAGTCAGCCTTTGGAGAGAAAATAATGAGGGCCAATGGATCTGTATTAGTGAAGTATCCAAAGGACAGGGGCAAATGGCAGGCAGTGAGCAGAGAGCACTTTGAAAGGTACGTGCTTGGTTTTAGGTAATAGTATTAGTCATTAAATTAAGCATATAATGAGCTTCCTCAAATTAAATCTTTTTTATACAGCGGTAATGTTACTTAGATTGAACTGTAAATAATTACTGGAAAGTAAGTAGTTATTTTCAGCCCGTTTTAAAGGTTGCTTAATATGTCTACTGCCTTGTGAAATAATGTCAGCTACTCGGGTTTACTTCTTCACTATAGGCAAAAAAGACTAAATAAAATATGAATAAGCATAAGGGGAATTTTTGATTAGACCTGGATTTTTCATCTATTATGGTAGCCTGATAGATACTGGATTTTTTATTTTTCCATGTGTTCCAGTTAATGCATTGCTAATATTTATCAATTAAACAACATAAATTAAATTTTTTCAGAAGGATCTGATCACAAATATCTACGACAAACAGTGCAGGCTACTGCAGTGCCCTCAGCGTACTGCTGATGATGAACGAAAAACATAACTGGAGATAGGCTACCTATCAGATTACATATGAGTTTCCCAGAATGTCTACACGCAAATGCATATCCAGTAATGTTGGCCCTGTACCAATATAATAAGTAAAGAATGATTTACAACTACCTGGTCAGATTATGCGTGGACAGCCTGTGACATTTCCGAATATATGTTTACAATGTACTTGTAGACTGAAATTCCTTGATTAACCGCACAGAATACTTGTGATAAGATATTAAATTTATTTTAAATGCAGTAATTTGTAAAAGTAAAGATTTCTTGTCCGTTATTTATCTGATATTTCTATTTTAAGTAATAGGCTTATTGCTTAAGTAGTGTAAGTAATTATATGTATAATACTAATTCTTTATTTTCATTTATAATAGTTTACTTGAAAAGCTTTTTAGGAAATTTTTCGTTTATTATTCTTATATACGTTTCCAAGCTTATAGACTTCATGAGAAGGAGGGGCGCTCGATAAATCCTGGGGGGGGGGGGGGCAAGCTTCTTATAATAAGAGTACTCTCCACTAGTTGTTGCTTTTGGTAAAGTTTGCTAAAATAAACAAAAAATTAAAATTTTGAAGTTTTTAATATAAGGTTTTTTTATATATATTTATCAGGTAAGAGATTTATATTAGATACCTTTTTTTTAAAGGGTCCACTACAGTGATATACCTAAATTAAGATTAATTTGTGATAAACATAGTGAAGTTATTCTAACTATCTTCAAGAAGAATAAAAATATAAATTATAGGCCAAAGATTTTGCTGTGGGGACAAAAATTACAAAACTTCCAAATCACAGTGGCCGGAAGGTGTTGTTTCGCTTAGCCAATCTTGAATCTTGTATTCAATTAAATAATTCCATATTTTGAGGAGTTAAAGTTCAATCGCATCATTCAAACACTTTTGTTAGAAATATAAGGCTAAAAAATCCATATGACTTTTAGAAGTGTATAGTCTGATAATGTTTTTTTTAGTGTCCTTTGTAGGTTGCCTGTTAGCTAAACTTTTGGTGAGTAAAGGTACAAAAATCAGTTGTTGCGTGTGTTTTATATTTTTATTAAAATCAGTCTGTATTGCTAGGAGCTGAGTCCGTGTCACACATTAAATTAACCAGTTTGTTTAAAAAAATCTTTACGAGTGATAAATTGTGTGTGTGCCGAGGTGTTATTACTATTCGCGTTATTATATCAGCTGTTATTGCAAGACTATGGCGTTAATAAATGTGTGACCGAGTTGTTTTTTAAACGGTTAGATTCCTAATCGTCACATGATATGGGATCAGAACCCTCGAGTTTTTCTTCATATTACAAATATAATGTTCCCAATAGTCAATTAGAAAAGGACAAAATGACTAGAATTTCGTTGGCCGGGAAAGCAGTTATAAGAGGTAGCAGGGAAACCAACCAGATCTGAGGTCATATATTGCTTAGAAGTAATTACCTATCTTAGTGATCAGGTACTATATGATCAGCGTTCAGGGGGGCAACTGGACAGTGATCTGGGGCTGTTTTCAAATTTGGGTACTAGACTAACTTCGAGTTAATCTTATTTTCTAAAAGAGACAAGCCAGCTGCGAAGCGCTGTCGCCAGCCTCCGGTAGTAGGCATCGTGTGCGTGATCACTTAGGTTTATTTATGAAAAAATTTCTGATAAATTTTTATTACATATTACAATGATAACTTGTAGCCGAGAATGTATGTAAAACAATTGTGAAGACACATAATTACATGTGCTGGATACATAGCAAAGTAAAAACCAATATAAATCGCGCCCAAATACAAAATCTCCGTAAAAATCTAGTAAAGGGAAAATCTGTGTCCCATTTCCCTGTTGGCCTGACATCAATTTCAGCGTACATAGATCGAAGATACACGGCACGACGATGCTTGCCCACCTGCAGTCAAGTCGCTTCGCGCGCTGTGGGCTTTTGCTTGCTCTTTTAGATAAAAAATATAACACCAATCTGAGTAGTGTATCCAAATTTGAAGCCCAGATCACGTCAGTGCCAACGTTTGTGTGTGGGATGGTTGAGAGGTGTGGAATGGGGGGGTGGGGGGGGGGGGGGGGGGGTGGGGGGGGGTGGGGGGGGAGTGAGTCCTGTGTGTGATGTGTGTTGTGTAATGGAGCGTGTGTGTTTGTTGGTCCTGATCACTAATAGGTAATCTCCGTCCTTCTCTCTCCCGCGGTTGCCCTAGCTCCCCTATAACTCGGCTAGGTTCCCAGCAAGAATAGTCTGAGTCATATTCCCTTTTCTAATTGACCGTATTGGAACATTAAATTGTAATAATAAGTTTGCCCTGCTCCCTATTAACTTGTCTATTGCCCCCCGGCAAAGAATATTCTAGTCAATAACCTTTTCATCTTCTAATTGACTAATTGGAAACATTATATTGATGAATATTATAAAACATCGCAGGTTGACCCAATATATTGGCTTAGAATTATGACCTATACCGTTTAATACAATGTGTTAATAAATCCAAATCACTTGTACCACTTTAGAAATAATCACATTAACTACCAATAATACCAAACAAAAAAGGCTAAAGCGTAAAACATCAAATTAATTTATGTGAAAAAAATAAATGCCAATGCGTAGTGCTCCAGTTTATGTTTCATCGAAATTTATAGGATAAAATGCAAAATAAAGAATAAAGCAAACACAATATTTCAATGGGTTGTAAACAGCGTTACACAATCAGTGTTCAATTGACTTTATTTGTTTTATGTGGCTCTCGCAGTTTTATTGCCTATTTTTTCCACA
>NW_025783276.1:0-74911 GCF_021130785.1 Homalodisca vitripennis | reverse complement strand
TGAACAACGTCTCTGATACGTAATGCCTGTTTTCCAGTGCTGGTTTAAGTATTGCTTTTGAGTTACAAATAGTGGATTTAAAATACTTCTGTAACTAGCGCCAAGCAGTTATAGATTTGAACAATGAATGTAATTTTAAATTTATAAACAATTTAAATATTATTAACATTAACGTTATAACTAAAATGAAAATACCCAATTGGCTGTTTTAAGGCTAGAAGTCGGATTTGTAAGCAAACGTGATATAATGTAAAACCTTAAGGAATATGCTTCTGTATCTTAGTTGTAGTGGAAGTTATAGGATTATTTTTACTAAAATAATCGGAATTTTTTATAAAATATCTGAATATCATACAGCCTTTTTAACTGTATTATCTCCAAGTAAAACGAAAATATGATGTGCATTCAAAACTTCATGTCAGATTCAATTGTAAAATACGTTTGATAAGTTTGTGTTTCGCTGTTCGCTAACATATTTTTCATATTCGAATTTTAAAGAGAGATATAGCCCATGATATTTTTATTATTTCTAAGAATGTTTCCATCAAGAATCTTTGAATTGAATTGTCTATTATAATGATATTCTAAAACTTCTTGTTAATAACGGGTACAATAAAAAGTTGTATCTGATTTGAACAGAATTTTTATTAACATACATTTTTATATACTTTCCAGAACAACAGGCAGTTATTTTATTATTTATTTTTTACAGATCTTTCAATAAAAGAACATAAAATGTTCTGTTTGATTCAATAACATTATTTATAGTGTATTACACAGAGCATTTAAATTAAATAAATTATTTATCTTCTCCAAATATATAATCTCCAAATATAAATTCCAAATATATATATATATATTATATATATTATATATATATATATATATTATATATATTTAGAGAGAGAGAGAGAGAGAGAGAGAGAGAGTAGATGAGAGAGAGAACTTGCAATTGTCACGTTTTTCCATGCATCTGTTTTTATAGAAGTGCCTGAATTCCACACTTTAAATGTATGTAATTTCACGTGCAATGATAAAATAATGCTTGTACTCTATATGTACTCAATGAACTTACCTTAAAAAGCTATACATTTAATTTACGTTAAAAAATTTTCGAATCCAAAATCGATTGCACGGTCTTAAATAAATTTACCCATGTAAATTTTAGAAAACTGACAATCACAAAAACATTCTTTCCCTGCTGTTAGTTTCACCAGTTCAGTTTCTTTGCTCCGAATCAACCCTTCTTATTTTTTCTATTTCACCCTATTAAGCAAAATTCTGTTGATTCCAAATCCGTAAGAACCTTTATATTAAGACGATAGTGATACCACAAGCAACGAAATATTAAAAATAAATATTAATACTTAGTTACTTATATGATTCATACAACTTTAGGGTGGGAGAAAAGTTGAAAACAATTATATTAAATTAATACATATAATTACAAAATTTTAACCCTTTTATTGCTAGATAAATATGGTACAAGTTTTAAAGAAGGGAAAACCGGAATAACATTTTGCACTAATATACATTTCATTATTCAATATACCAAGCCTTAGTGGAGTGTCTTTTTGGCCCTCACCTAAATTATATCGAACTATCATTTACCTACTTTGTTGCTTATATTCAATAAAATATTTTAATGTGGTAGACGTTTGAAGTGACATGTTTAGCATATGAAAGAGTTCGCCGGGGATCCGAGCGTCCGACTCCGTCAGGTTTATTGTTTAGTCTAAAAACTGTGGGCCAAGCCGCATTTCCTACTTATCTAATGATATTGAGATATGATATGATAGCCACGTACCGCGCCCACGGCGACGTAGTGGCTTTCAAAATTTGATTTGATCAATTTAAACACAAAGTTAACACAATGCAAATAATGAATTAAAACTGATTGTAGTCACACATATGTAGTCACCGTAACTCAGACACCTGATAAGTTGTGGAACCGTGTTAGGCTTAATACCTTATAACATTGAACTATCACTTTACAGAAAAATGGCGTTGATGACAACTCATATACAATTTGTTAAACCTATAGTTAATCGCAATTTTCAACAAAATAGCAATAAGTATTTTCGGATGAAACAGTATTGAAATGCAGAATCCATACAGTAAAGACCTTATATTGTCTCTTTATTACGATAAGGGTATGGAATATTAATTTAAAATTTTATTTATAATCTTTTGTAATGTATTGTGTAGTACGTAGTCATATTATGCATATTGTACTGTTTTACTTTTTTAAACAGTTTTATAATACATGTTTCTGAACTGATAAATGTTTAGTTTGAGGCACATGACAATTTTAAAGTATGTCTCTTGTATTTAAACAAAGTTTACTAATACTTTTGATCAACTCCAAATTCCAAACGCTTAATAAAGGATTATTTTTTATTTTAGCCGGCATACTTGATTTCTGAAGATAATTTTTCTGCGAAACAAAATATTGTATTACCAGCTCTACTGTGTGTTGCAGTATCCCACACATTGAATCAAATAATAAAACATAATTGTTGAATATTTAATGTACTTAGATATATTACAAATCGTATAGAACAATCATATAACATAGGACAAATTCAACACACACACACACACACACACACACACACACACACACACACACACACACACACACACACACACACACACACATAAAACAATAATATGAAATAACACGGTAGCCCGTGTTAATAAGAGGGTTTCTAAATTAATATGAAAACTAAGAAGTGATAGATTTATAACTTTTTATTTAAATTGTATGGATGTCAAATATCTTGACAACCGTATATCAATGTTGATGACAGTTGCTAAGGAAACGTGTGTACATGAGATGTTAGTTTAATTGTTTTATTTACAACATTAAATATATAGTTCATACTTCCCTTTACGCTAGCGCTAGTAGTTGTTAGTTCTTACTTTCGCAGACAGAGGCGCTGTTGTAGAGAACATGTGTAATTGTTTCTTAACATCTTTTGTATTATATATTTATAGTTTATCAGTAATACATATTTAATTTAAATATACTTTGAGAAAAACATTTATTATTGTTTAAGTTTGTCCATAAAGAATGAAACGTAAATTAATAATATTTATAGTAAAGTTACAATTACGACAATCGTTCTTCGAACTGCAGGAACGTTACTTATATAGTGGTTCAACATATAATTGCCTAGATTTAATTGTGTGTATGGTTAAAGTTAATCTTCTCTGAATTTAATTTTTGGAGAACCTCCGGGTTCTCATAAACATTCATAACTTAGAAGGATCACCAGTAGTGAGTGATTGGCTTACCTATTCTTTCCAGTAAAGGTGGGCTAAATCAGTACATACTTGTATCCGTTACTTCTGTGAACAACGTCTCTGATACGTAATGAATGTTTTCCAGTGCTGGTTTAAGTATTGCTTTATGAGTTACAAATAGTGGATTTAAAATACTTCTGTAACTAGCGCCAAACACTATGACCCCTCCCCCCCTTCAAAACAGATTGACTATATCCAAAGTAAGCTATTGTTATTTCTTCTAAAGTTATAAATTCTTGCAGTTGACTTACAGCATAAGTGGGTTTTCTTCGTCTACCATTAAGGTAAAGGACATCTGCAGATAAATTCATTCTATTGTCCAATATAACTCATACATATTTATACTTGTCAACCCTTTCTAAAGATCTACAATGAAAATCCTGACTACTGGTATCACCACACGTAATGCCGCATTAATGAACAAAGCTGTGGATGTTAGCACGTAAAATACTCGAAACTGGTTGGTTCCTTTGACTTCAGGAGAAACAGGGGAATGGATACAAATGTGCCTCAACGACTTATTCTTTTCTAGACTACTGTCTGAAAGAGAACAAAAAATATCGGAAAGCTTTATAAACGATTACTTAGACATTTGAAATGAACATAGTTGAAACAATTATTATATCCCTTGTACCGGAAGAAGAAACCAAGCGACCAAAGTTGTCAATTTAAGCTTTTGTATGCATATACATTGTATTTTCTTGATCCGGGTAAAAAAAAATCAAAATCACACCTATGTACTGTGTCATTACTTTGTTTCTGTGAAAATAAAAGTAAAAAAAACCAATAACCTGTTGTAAATAAACAAAATACTCGATACGCTGATCAATTCTTTCCTAACTTTCAAAGCAGATTTAATACAAATCGATAATTTTTAAAACAACGCCTGTATCATAATCTTGACTATCTATTACGTCTCTTCACATTTAATTTAATCATAAGCAAAATAGAAACATGCATACGTAATAAGCTTTTATCTCAAGCTTATCTGGTCTTATTTGAATAGTTTATAAAAGAACGCTGAACTGAGGCTATTTGAAACTGTAATCGCATACTTTCAATAACGGCCACCACCAGGTTAAAAGACACCCATTGTTCTCCATTTTGCCGCTAGTGGTGGTGTTGGCGTTCACTGTCATTGAAAAGGCACGGTTTAATTCACTTGTATTATGCTAATTTATCAAAATATAACTATAAATCAAGTTACAATTGGTGCAAAAATCTAGATGATGCTCCAATCGCACTCAGCCCACTAAATTGTGTACCTGACGAGTCAATAAGAACACCACTTCGTCTCGTTTACATTATTGTTTGTGTTCCGAGTGTCTGTGTCGAAACGATGTAGAGAGTTCGTTTTGAGCTTCTTCATCGCCGACTGTTTTGGATCTGTTTAGATGGATGTTGACTTTCACCACGTTAGACTTCAGACGCTGCACTAATTGGAAGCTGAACTTCACATTCTTATTGAATCAATACTTTCCAACACCGCTATACGTTATATGAATAAATATTTGGGTCAAAATATTTGTTATATTTTTATAATAGCACAAATAGGACAAAATTTAAAAAAATGCAAAAATATAAAGTAAAATACAGCTTTTTTGACTAAACACGGAAATGAACAAGCTTATTTTTATCACAGACAACTAGGCCTTGTTTCTGGTTAGGACTGCTTTGAATTAGTCAGTTAAAATTTCGTAATTTATCTTCGCAGTTTCATTTTGAAAGTATGAGTTTAACTAAACACTGCCAAAACTGCTACAATTATCGTTGTTATTTACATTAAAACTGTAGGTTACTGTTTGCAAAGACTTTGGTCTATATACTGTAAATTAATTGTGAAATTGTAGGCTATACTGTTTAATAAAAATAAAGCTTATATTGCAGGAAACCTACCCTTAGATTTCGATCTGATTTGTTAACATTAACAAATTTTGCAAGCCACTAGGCCGCCGTGGGCGCGGTACGTGGCTATCATATCTCAATACCATTAGCAAAGTAGGAAATGCGGCTTAGCCCACAGTTTCCAGAATATAGTTTGTTTTAATAAACAATAACCATGACGGAGTCGGATGCTCGGATCCCGGCCAACTCTTTCATATGCTAAACATCTCACTTCAAACGTCTACCACATTAAAATATACACCTACATTACATCGGAAACATTTTTTTTTTTACTTTTTAGGGTAGTATTCGGAATTCAACCATGTATTAGAGTGAAAGAACAATATTTTGTGGATTTTGATGACCAAACGTATGGATAAAAACACAGTTTCGTGTTTACAATGCAAGCTTTCTCCACTTTAACACAGGGGTGTACCCATGTTTCTTCTGCGACTAACCTATCATATGGAGGAGTACAGCAAGGGTTGGCCTTTAGTCTGCGAGTGAGGAAGATATACCCATTAGTGTAAGACATAACTATTAAATTAAATAAATATTGTAACGGGTTTTGGGACCAAATTTAAAAATGCATAAATCTAAAATAAACACAGCCATTTTGACTAAACACGAAAATGAACATACTTATATTTATCGCAGACAGCTAGGCATTGTTGCTGGTTAGGTCTGCTTTGAATGCTATCAGTTTGCTTTAACAAGACAATTTCAAAAGTAAGAGTATATATTCAGTGGCGGCCGGCGGGTCGGGTCGCACCGGGCCACCTTTCTTGGGGTGACACCCACCCGGTCTCTCAACTTGAAGAACAATGCACAAACAAACAAACACAAAAAAAAATAAATCGCTATCACATAAATATGTCTTTTTTGGTGATTCCTCCACTAGCACTAGCTCAGCTCTATGTATAAGCTCGTGGATTCGCTATGTATCGGGGATTCCCGCAAAAGAGTCTGACGCTGTCATGGGGGATTCCTCGTCCCATACTCGCAAACTTTGACGTTTCAGTTGCAACACTTCTCATTTGTTTCGTGAAGTGTGTTGTGTTTGGTTGTCGAGAATTTTTAAACGTATATTTTTCTATAGTGATAGAAGATTGGGTGTCTCTAGATTTCTTTAATGTTTATTGTAGAATGGGAGTTTACAGAATCTCTTCCAAATCTCACGATTGCACTGAAACTGTTCATGCCGGTTTGGATGTCCGTAGCTTCATGTGAGAGGAGTTTCAGTAATTTAAAACTAATAAAAACCTATTTGCGGGCAACAATGACCCAATCGCGGCTTAGCAATCTTGGTATATTAGCCATCGAACACGAGGCATACAAAATATAAATCTCGACGAAGTCATTGCTGTCATTTGCAGCTGTACAAGCTAGGAAGAAGAAATATTAATTATGTAACAGTCACTTTTCTGTCTAAGTTATTATTGTTTTGCTATTTCTTTAATATTATAAATAATAAATGTTCCATGACCTTTATCATATAAAATTTATTGCTTTTTACTTTCGATAGGGTGACACCACCAAATTCTGCACCGTTCACTTTGTGTTAAGAAACTGATTGGCAGTATACGACAAGTTGGACGAGTAGTTAAGCACTATATAGTTTCATAGTTGGTAATTTGACGCGTTTGAGGGGAGCTACACGAGTTTTTGAAAGTATCTGGTGAACTATCACTTCGCCACTGGATATCTAACATCTAAAATACAGCATTGCAGCATATACACTCTCACTTGCATCAGAGAAGGCATTTAGTTCAAGGGAGTGAGCAAGTAGTAAACAAGTTCTCCGTAGAAGATGTTTAAGGCATTTTTACAAGTCGGAGGGTTTATTAGATCATTATGGAATTGGTAAAAAAACAATCGGTCTGTAAACAATAATGCCATATCCTTGTTAGGCAACAACCTGTCGGGAGCACAGTGGACTACGTATACAAGAGTTATAAAGAAAGGCCTGTTACGCTTATTAATGTCTACTAACGTCACATTATAAGTATAGTGTGCCAAAACTGGTTACTTGTCTAATTGAGATTATTAAGTCTTACGCATATACCGGTCATACATGTTATAAGGCTTAAAAATTGGAAATGTACACGTACATTTATCTTAATATAGATTTATTTATGCGCGATAAACTTCACCTCACTCTTAAAATTGTTATATTTATATTACGGCGTACATATTTTAACTGTATACCGACAATGGAAAAATAATAACTTTAACCAGAGATCATAATTTCTATTACAAATTAATAAAGTTAATGTAGTTGTATTTTTTACAAACAATAAAAAGGGGCTATATATTTTTTCGATTTGTATCAACAGTTTTTAACTTCATAATACTTAACTTGAATATTTTGAGATTATACAGTTTTAAGTGTTAATTTTGAATTAAGCAATTTGTATTTAAATATACTGGGTACCTATACTTTACACTGCTTAATATATTAATTTGTTTATAACATTATTCGGTAAAGTAGCTAGGTTATTATAAATATAGTACACTATTGTACACGTAACCAATGGTGTACACGTAAAATTGGCACTAATTATATACAATTAATATTTGTTATAGAATATAGATCATAATTTTTTAAATTCATTAACCATATAATATTTCAGGGACAATTGCTGCAATACACATTAGACATGTATGATTAATTAATTTATAACAATAAGCGGCACATTAATAATAACTATATATTTTGACTTAATTAAATAAACTCAACATAATTATATTTAGAAATTTATATATTTGGAATATTTAAATATTTGGAATTATATATATCTATTGCAGTCTGAATAACACAAACGATGCAATAAAATCACTTTCTAAGCTAGATCATGATGTTGATAAGCCAAAGTTAAGATTTGGTGAGACTTGAACAACTTGTTTTTGCCTCCTTAATTAATTATTAGATTTAAATGTTTAAAATTTTTATTTTCGTCTGACAAATTAACCACTTTACGGAATTTTAAACCTTTAGGGATGTTTTCCTTCTTGTATAAAACATGGAGCTCGTTTTAATTAATGTTTAATATCTGTTGTGAGCTATATCGTTTCACAATAGGGAAATATTTATGCTTGGCTCCTGAAACATCTGGAATAATATTCTATGCTATTTCCAAATGACAATTCAGTGAGTTGATAACAATTCTCAGTCCAATTTGGTTGTCCGTTTGTTATGAGAACTTATATATTACTAACAATGGAAATAACACAAAGTATTGTAGTATTTAAAAACAAGTGTTTCTGTTAGCGCTAAACTCACTATGTTATGCATAATCAGTTGCTAGATTACATAAGAGCAGAACCTCTGGCCTCTTCTCTGCCAGCACACACAGTAACAACACTACGATTAAAGTTAGTTTTTTACAATGCAGGGTTTGTTATGTTAAAACTACTTTTTCACGGACATTTTCCATCGTTAAGTGAAATTTTACTTTATTGCAGCAACTGTCCTTGAACTAATATATGGTTAATGAATTTAAAACATTATGATCTATATTCTATAGCAAATATTAATTGTATATAATTAGTGTCAATTTTAAGTGTACATCATTAGTTACGTGTAAAATAGTATACTATATTTATAATAACCTAGCGACTTTATTAAATAAGGTTATAAACAAATTAATATATTAAGCAGTGTAAAGTAGAGATACTCAGTATATTTAAATACAAATTACTCAACTCTAAAATTAACACCTAAAACTGTATAATCTCAAAATATCCAAGTTATTATAATAAATAAATATTAGTATTATGAATGTAAAAACTGTTGATCAAAAAACCCCTTTTTATTGTTTCTAAAAAATACAACTACATTAACTTTATTAATTTGTAATAGAAATTATGATCCCTGGTTAAAGTTATTACTTTTTCCATTGTCGGTGTTAATAATAATAATAGATATAACACAGTCATAAATTTCAAGACTACAGCACTTGCCCACAACAGAACAGCACGTAAGATTCAAATGAATTACCTACTTTTACTACACGGTACATGCTAGGGCAATAATCGGCTTTAAATTGTTGCTGTAATAAATACATAACAGTTACAGGGCTGGAATGTTCCCTACCTAAGTATAAATATAATCTTATTATATCATATACTATATAATTCTTTACTGAGAGGAAATATATTAGAAGTAAAGTGAACAATCTAAACACAATCAAAACAATGTGATCCATTTTGTCCACTTATTTTGAAAGTGTACACGTTTGTATTAAAGTTATAAACCAAGTCAATTGTGTAATTTCCAAATGTAAACTAAATAGTATATAAGTTTTAGTACACTTTCCATAACATGTTCTCTCAGCTCGTCAAAATTAAGGTGGTGAGTGATCCCATGTCTTGTACAACAAATGGGTTAATCCAGTATTAGTATAGATAGGCCTAAATATGTCATGTTTTGTAGTAATGTGAAGGTCACATACGCGTACATAATAATTTACATTTTATAAACAAATAATTATATAATTTACATTATTTAAATCCAATTATATAATATTTTTTATAATATTTTATTCTATGACTCAAGTTTTTGTATGTTTCTCAAAGCAATCTTAACTAATTTTAAGGTTTCAATTTTGTATTCTGTCTCCAAAGTAATTAAGTGATGAGATATCTCTAAAAATCCACAATGCCAGTTTGAAAGTTTTTCTAAATATCTCCTACAGTCTGTTGTACAAGTTCTTCGTTTGACCACCAGATGGTTGAGTTAATTTTGAATTTTGCCACCAGACTGCCACCGACGAACTAGTTTGCGCTGTATCCGCAAGGTGCGCTGTTGTTGTGAACTATTTCGCAAAAGTAAATAAATATTTACTACTTTAAATCAAAATAAAAGGATTTAAGAACAAATATAAATGATAAATTGTTTTATTAAAAACATTAGTTATAATAAGTATGTGTAGTAGTTTATTTTTTTATAAATACAGCAAATATTTTCACAATGTCTTAATATGCTCTCGCTAGTAGAAAAACGTTTTGTTTTTTTATAATAACTGACTAATAACCGTCCTTCATCGACTGCCTGCCTGCCTTCGAGGTCCAGCTGCTGCGAAAACATCATTGACGTCTAACGTGTGATCATATTTTGGAAGCTATTGTCAGACATTCTTAAATGAATGTTGACTAATAGCTCATATCAGAGTATAGATATATACATTTATGTTGGCAAGAATGGGGAGTGAATGTTTGAATGTGGCCTTATTGTGGGATGAATGAAAAACTTGTATATGAAAATATATTACTCTACACCAGCTACAAGTTGTTCAGCTGAAAGATCTTTCTCAGTTTTACGCAGGATTAAGAATTATTTACGATTAAGTCAAAGACCCGACGGACTAGTCAACAGTGCAGTGTTTTGCATTGAATCGGACAACACTGTAAAGTTGGATTTAGAGGATATTATCAATACCTTTGATACAGACCGTTCAAGAAGAAAACCTTTTATTTGAACAAAAACTCTAAAAAAAAGTCTAAAATATCAAGTAGGTTAACAAGGTATGTTTTAGAAATAAGCCAAATACTAGAATACTGTGCCTGTAATAATGTAAACTGTACAACTATACTGAACATTACTTTATTTCCAATATTATACTATTTTGTAAAAGTATCATACTTTGCTTTTTACCACGACAAGGTTTCTCCTTAACCTGGTTTTTCTTACACAATAAACTCTTGATTATCTGGGGTACTACATTTAAAAAGGAAACAATAAACTAAAATTGGTTTGAAAACTGTAATAAAATAATTATTTAAATAATTTCACTTTGAAAGGTTTTAAATATGTACTATAATTGATTAAAAGTTATCCGAATTAATATAAGAATAATCTCCAACGTATAGGCTACTGTACAGGTCCTTGGTATACACATTTATTGCTTGAAGTCGAGACCGGTAGAGTAGTTGAGGCTGTTTGCACAGCGAATACCTGTTAGGTGAGTCACCAATGGTTGAAATCACCGGTTATTATCACAAAAGTGGCTTTAGTCATTAATCTTATAAACAATCGTTTGTATTGTTATTAATGTTTCTAAATTTTGTGATTTATTCATCCCAGGGACCCTAAGAATGTCCGTGAAAACTTTCAGTACAATCGATTGAATAGTTTATTTGTGAATACAAAACAAACAAACAAAGGCAATTTCGCATTTATAATATTATTATGATATAAAATATTAATTGTTACCTGTAAAGATAGTATGACTAATAAGGCGAGCTAATTGGCACGATAACGTTTAGTTCCATATGTTTTCAATATCGGAAAGCTAAAAAATTCAAAATTTAAAATTGGATTGATATGAAAGTAATCCTTCCGATAACTTGCAAACAGCTTTAAAACCGTATAATTGTTTGAATATTAAAAGATAAATTTAAGATATTACAACTTTTTAACGAGTCCAGCCTACTAAACAAGCTTACTAAACACATAAAACATTATTCATTTATGTCAAAGTTGCACATTTGAATCCAAAAGCCAATAAAACTGACATCTAGGTTAGTGTGTTATTTTAGATTCAATGTGGTAATGTAAAGGGATTATACCCTTTCGTGTGAATGGGGTTGAAAGAAACAACTGCAAAATAATTATAACTAATTTTTATTTTCATGTCATTAACTCCATGATCACGAAAGCCTGTTATCCCTCTTCATTGCCACATTTAAACTAAAATAGCGCATCAACAAATTGTTAGTTTAATTGGCCTTTCCAATTAAATATATAGAATGTTGATAGTAACATAGAATGTATTTATATGCTTAGAAAGGTTTTTAGAAAATATACCGGACATTTTACGTAACAGCACACCTAACAGGCTGGACTTTGCAAATTATTTATAATCTACATGTTACTTTGACATGTAAATAATGATACAGTTTTAAAGTTGTTTGTAGGTATCAGTAGGGTTACTTACATTTAAACGTAATTTTACAAGTTTTAAGTTTATGCCTACCGACATTGAAAAAATACATGCAACAAAAAATTATCATGCCGATTAACTCTTTTATTGTTCATAATATCTTTACAAATAAAAATGATTTTTTAAGTTTTCGTATAAAACATAAATTAACCGTGAACGCACGTCTAACGTGCACTTTATTTAAAAGATAGGACCTCTGACGGTCGACACCGCCTGTTTGGCGTTCGTATATTAAAATACAGTTTTCAGAGCATCTGTGTGCAAATTTTAATTGCTGGCATATGTTTGGATTTGTCTCAGGAAGGGTTTTTAATCGAGAACGCACATCTAACGTTATTTTACGATCGTTTAATTAGTTTTATACATTTTATCAATTTTTTTATAATTAATTGAAGCGCCTTCTAACTGTGAACTACAACATTTACGCACGGAAAACAAAGGGACGAAGACGTCACGGTCTAGACGACAAAGTGACGCTTGTAATAACTACAAAGTGGTAGATTATAGTCAACAATAGCATAAGACAGCTAGTATGGTGACTTTCAAAATGTAAAAGAACACTAAAATGCCGAAAATGCGTATGTGTGTTAGGTGTATATATGAAGAAAGTACACTTTGTTTTGAAATCGAGAGGCTAATTCCACGGCGGTAATATAAACTAACAACTAACAAATTATTTTATTTTTAAAAGACAGCCAAAACTAACACATATTTTTAGACAATTATGTTTTAGTACATTACTGGTAGTTGGTCATTATTGTACCTAAAATGTAAAAATTGTTACATGGGAGCGGAGAACGTGTACCAGTGGAGCGCTCTGGTAGCAGAGTACGGAACTGCATTGCAACACCACCTAGTAGCGCTTGCCGAAACTAACGGTTCTATAAGACATGGGCAAAACTATTTCATATCCTTCAAGATTATTGAAAATGGTTAAGATGAATCACTACGCATCTAAAATGAAGGCTGCGATTTAACTGTTGAACCTGAAGTAGGGGTAGATGATATCAGGATGTTTAGATTGGGTGTAAGGTCTAAATCGCTGGGTGATGTCAGACCTCTCAAACTAATTTTCAAGAACAGCCAGAATCCAATTATAGTCCTCAATACATTTTCACCTAAGGTTCTTGAAAGCTTAGATCAATGCTTTGCATATGTTGGTCTCGCAAGAGACAGGACCAAGAGAGAGTGGAATTTTCTTTCAAATTTACAATTTATACTAATATTAAAGTATATTACTAATTACAAAGTTCATTCTTGGAAACTCATACACACGTTTTCATGTGCAAAAATGTTATTTTTAAATACTTACAAAAGTATTAATTTAACAACCAGGATTAATTCAAAAGTGTAAATAACCACAATTCTTAACATAAAAGAATACATGTTCACGCATTCAAAATTCATATTGATTGTGAGAGTGCGAAGAAAATAACACCAACTACTGCGATTTCTTACCTACTACTTCAGTTCAGTACTTGTAGCGATAACTACAATTTTTGTGTGTGTATTTAAATTTAATCGATACAACCATGTCTTAAAATAATAGTAGTAGATATTTTACTTCAGCATGGCTGAAACCGTAAACGCTGAATAATTTTGACATGTTTGAAATAACAGCAAAATTGGAAGTAAGGTGACCAGTTGTGAGTGTTTGCAAAATGGCTAGAGTCTATAATACTACAGGGTAGACAAGAGTATAGCTACGCTAGATAAGGTAACAGAAGATGCAATGTTATTACTGCAGAAAATGTAATGTTATTATTGTTTTACAATAAGACTGCTGAGGTGTCCTGCTGAGGTAAAAGCTGGTATTGAGTGACGTGTGGTGTATGCTGACCTCAGTACATGGGTAAAAGTACGTAGGAGTGGTGTCCTTTCCTTGGGTTTGTGCTCTAATATGTACTGAAAGTATTGTGATTGTAAGATGGGCGTGGAAGGAGCACAAAATAATATTTAAAGTCTAGTAAGTGGTTGCAATGTATGTTAAATAGGTGGAAACAAAGTAAAATTTTGAGTTTTACATTTATTTATACGAGTAGCTGCTATATGTATAGTCAGGGGTGCTAGCCCCCCCCCCTTACAAAGTTCTATGATTCCGATCCTCCCCGAATGAACTAATTATCCCCCTCCCATACTTTTATTTTACACCTCTTCCTGTTATGCAAGCGGGAATTGGATTATTGACTATAAAATAAGCTGGACATCTTAATGTAGTAACTAGTTTGTTTTAGTAGAAAATTAATTTTGTACGATGTAATAAAATAATAAGAGGTGATAGTAAATCAGAGAATAACTAGCTAAATGGGTTTTTACATATTGATAACCACTTTTCCCTATATTTAGTGGTTATGGGAAACTGATAATTGATTTCAGTTTCGCCTTACCAGAAGTGGGGGACCCACCCCCCCACAGTCACAATCTACATGCCTGCCATTGTTTTGTAGCAAAGTGCAGGAAGGCGTAAGTATATAAATTTTGAAAGCTGCAATCAGTCATTCTTACATGAATGTTGATATGCAGCTCATCTCCTAATCTAGAATAATAATTACTTATCTTCTTCAACGACTGTATAATATTTTGAGTAGGTACAGGTTATTTATAGTCACAACAATATAAATCAATATTTTTAAACTGTTTAATTCAGTGTTATTAGAATACAGCAATCCCATAGTAAAAAATATATACTTCCATTTTACCATACTTTCATAGTTTGGTAAATATAATTGTCACACATGACAATACAGCAACAATTTCAGATGAAATACGAGTATTCATAAATAAAGAAATGAGATACTTAAATAAAACAAGGAGAAACAAATATGAATTTATTATTATGGTGTCAATATAGTAGTACTATTAAGGCTAGGTTATTACAATGTAGGCCTATATGTTAGTGCTTGAACCCTATGCTTCTTTTCAACCCCTTGAACCGGTATATTGTTTTGTTTAACTTTTCCCTTCATTAAAAATAAATGTTATATTTGTTTTAGTAGATTTGTTTGTGGTATTTTAGATAGTTACTTGATAGTATGTTAGCTCCAATAGTGCCTTAAAAGTGACATTTATCGATGTACATGATTTTGATAATAACGTCAAAATCCAAAATTTGTTAAATTACAAGTCATTTATTTCTCTCTTTTTCAAGGTTAAGTGTTTGTTGCAATCTGTAACTCTTCAAAAGTGTAGATGGATTTATCTCGAGTCAGATGCATAGTTGTATTTTTAAGATCTTGTCCGATATCTGGTATCACCTTAACTAGTATAATGCAGTATCACGTAATGATGTGGGCATATACGAATTTACTTTGGTTCCTTGATGGCTGTACAGTATATGTCAAGAATTACAATAATACATTGTTGAAAAATGAAAAAAAAAATTATTACATGTAATGAGTTTAGTTTAATAAATACAAAATGTAAAAGATTGATATAATGTTAAAAAGTAAGCCGTACTTTGGGTGCTAACTCATCAAAAGACAGAGTAATGAAGCTAGATATTGTGATCAATAGTGATGAAATGTGCCAATCTTTGTCTATCATATATTTTAATCTTAAATAATTTCTTGTTGGATATAATACTGAATAAATGGATTACTGTGTTATTGTGATCTGCAAAACTTTTGTTCCCCTTCGTTCGCCTTCTTATAATATTTCATAATACAGAGCACAAGAATGTGTAGTTTAATTTTATTGTCACTTTTCAGAACTTCCATATTATATCCAATTACTATTTTTATAACCTTTTGTACTACACGAGGGACCATAAAAGTAACGGTTACATAAAGTAACTTGTTTATTCTTCCATGTTACACCCGAGATACTCGTATGTACGTATTGCTCGTACAAACGTACTGATGTATTATTTAATCAGTAACCTACAAACATTTTCTACTAACAGTGTAGCATGCTAAAAATTAATATACGGAAATTGAGCGGATGCGGCTAGTATCAACACATTTTGCGGAAAAGAAGCGGAAAAGTGCATTTTTGTTTTACAATTTGTTTATTTTTCTTTAAGTTGGTACGATTATGAAAACAAGTTGTATGAACGTACAAATGGACACATTATTTATATATGGATAGAAAGTATATAAGAAAAATCAAATACTATACAAAATGAACTCCTATAGAGTCAGATTACTCTGAAACCAACGTAAAAATAAAAAGTTGGCAAAAGACAAAAAAATAGCTCATACAAAGCAAAACGTTTAGTATCATATTTTTTATGATCCGGTGATAATAAGTGTGAAAGTACTCTTTATCGCATATGGGCTACTAAAATTTTAGTCAAATGTAAAATGATTTCAACATAAAAAATTGAGTAAATAATACTGTTTTTAATTGTATATTAATTGTGTTGTAATTAATACTGATAATGTTTTTTTTATTTTTGCAACAAATGTTTATCAGTTTAAACGCTGTGCAGTCGAAAACTTATACGTTTCGTAAATTTTAATTTATCCGCCGGAGGCCCCCCAGTTTCGTATTGCCCCCCTCCAAATATACAACCTGGCTGCGTTCTTGGTAGTGCAAAATATCGTTAGGAATGTTGTAAATGTGGGTTTAGATCGGTTGTTAGCGAAACCAGTAAATTCCATACTAACTCAACATTAACATATCTAAACTGAAACCACAGGCAGTTAATTTAACCACAGACTTAACTGTCAAATTAAACAAAATTCATAAAATATAGATCACACAAAAATAAAAATACAAGTAATGTTATCATTTAAATATTGCTGCAATACTTTTCTAAAAAACTTTTTACAACAGAAACATTTGAAACAGTTTGACGATGAAAAAAAAACATTTGCCTTATGACCAGCACTAGAAAACTGGTACAGTACAGATAAAATACGAACAGCACATGATATAAGTAACACATAAAGTAATTGAGAATTTTCGGTGTTTCCGGCGTAACACAAAACTGTTGCTTATGTCCATGAGTTTTAAGCAAAAACCTAAGTATTTAAGATGTTAATAAAAAGATTAATTCAAATAACAAGACTTCACATCAATACAATCCTGTAACTTAGAATATCCAATGAAAAATGCACTTTTGCTTAGTAAGAGAAATTTCAAACAACACTCCTTGTACGTTTGTATGTAAAGTCCTGTTTTATAATCGTCGGAATACCTATAAACATTAAGTTATAATGTACAACGTATAACTTTGAAAAGATCTAGTCGTACGAGCCACGCAAAAGATTCAAGGTAAAATCGAAAAGGTCGTATGATGGAGCAACAAGCGAGTTCGCGTGATGTCATTGATAAGTGACCTACGCACCACTCACGCGATGGCTGTAGCCGAACACGATGGAGATTGTTGTGCAAATTGTGTGAAGCGGACTACCCTACTACGCTCAGATTAAAATATTAACGAACAATTTAAACACGGTGTAACCAACAATAATGTACTTGGTTTCCTAGTACGTACTGTTACCCTACTTAAGGTTATTACTCTCTTAACAGGTCTCGCTGCTTAGATGCCACCTGCGCACGTGAGGTTCAGCTTTTAACACAAGGTTAAAACTGTGTTATAAATAAATTTTCACTTCAGAAACTTTGATTTTGTTATAATGAATAGTAAAATATGCAATTTTATGTTACTATTAATGGCTTATAATTTATATTTAGTGTGTATTTACAAAAATAAACTCTATTTTGCAAATACATTATAAACAATTAATCATTATTTCCAGATGCTCGATTTTTTTTACAATAATTAGCATTGTGGCACTTTTAACTAAGTTTCAAAATAAAACATTTGTGGATTTGTGACAGTTTTCTATTTATAGTGCAGTTATACAGTAAACCGTATCCTCATGTTAACCCTTTGAGTGCCGAGCTTTCAAGTGTGCTGCCGGGTTTATATGCCTAATGATCAACTTAAGCAACATCCGCATTTACCAAACTGCCGCCAAATCTCCTAATTCGTCACGTCAGATTGTGGTTTATAAATTGAATCCACATCTCGAACGCCGTCATTCTCAGAAAGGTTACTCACTGCTGAATGCCTAACAACGCATTTGGACAAATATAAAATTGGTAAAACACCACCATTATTAAAAATAATTCCTGCCATACGAACTTAACCTCAATCAAAATTGAAAAAAAATCAGTTGCAACCTAAAAAACGCAAGCGAAAAAACTGGAAAACAATAACGTTCTATGTCTAACGGTCAAGGTAAACTTCACTGTAAGTTTTCGTGATAGTTCCTCAGTTCACCGCCAGAGTGTAGTAGCGGTTACTGCTGTGGATATATAGTAATTCAAATAAACGCTACTAGGAGCGCATGTACCTGTATATCACATTGCAGCCTTCAGGCGTTATCTAGCAAAGCCTATCAAACAAGTAGGAAGAATAATAGCAGCTTTAAATTGTTTTAAAAGTTCTCGTCGATTCTGATTTATGCTGTGAAATATTCGACATAGAAATTTTGCACAAATGCGAATAACCACCATCCTGAAAGTTTCTATTGGTTGATACTAGCTAATTACATATCCAAGCAATATGTAAAGATTACAAATATAGACAATAAAGAACTTTAAACTGGCGCTGCCTGAACTGTGCAGTGTCTAGAAAAACGGATGCAAATGTCACTCGGTTATTTCAACATGCTGTGCCGACTGCTGCGTCTACGCCACAGCCGCCACCGCCTCTGCCTCTGGCGTCACCTGCTGCCCTGGCTGTCTCCGAGCATCGCCATCGCGGAGCCGCAGTCTCCGCCGAAGCTGTCACCGCGATTCCTTGTGTCACCCAGTTCTCCGACTACACCTTGGACACTACCCGACAGCTACGCGGAGGCAGTGAGATCTTCACCTCCAATTAAACGAAGTACATCTGATGAAAGGATTAAATCAAAAGCCGTTTTTAGGGACCCAACTTGGAAACAGCGGACGAAATGTACATACAAATCAAATCAAATCAAAATCAAATCAATCAAATCAATACAAACTTCAATCAAAACGAACACACTCAAAGACAAACTGTATTAAGACTGCTTTATCAAAATTCTCAATTTGGAACCAACAAACTGGACCAAATCCAACTTATGTGCGAGGGTCTGAAAACTGATCTGCTCGTAGTAACCGAAAACGGTTTTAACATTGAGAATATCGCACTGTGCAAAATCCCAAATTACAAAATTGCTTCCACGTTTTGTCGAACCACTCCAGAGTAAAAGGAGTTGCTATTTTTTCTTAAACAAAATTTTTTATCTAGACCTTTTCCGATCCAACAATCAACAGAACAAGATTTTGAAGCAGTCGGGATCAAAATTCAAACGACACAATCAGAATTACTCGTGCTCGGAATTTACATGTCTGCTAGTGGTAATGAAGACATCTTCTTTTTCAAAAATTTGCTAAATTATTGCCATGACTGACTAACCAACGTCAAGAATCCTTCGTGATGGGGATCTCAACATTGACGCGTTGGACAACACTTGTATTTGATGCTGGCTCAAAATCTAGCACTGGACTCTCTCACGAACAGATGTGACGTCCTGCTCCAATTCAGGACTCACAAAAGTGTGTTTTCTTGTCACATGAGACAAATGTACCGCATGATAAGCGTGTACCCTTCTGACCAGATTTTTCAACTCATCCCTTATTTTAATGTGGTAGACGTTTGAAGTGAAATGTTTAGCATATGAAAGCGTTCGCCGGGATCCGAGCGTCCGACTCCGTCAGGTTTATTGTTTAATAAAACAAACTCTATTCTGGAAACTGTGAGCTAAGCCGCATTTCCTACCCTGCTAATGGTATTGAGATATGATAGCCACTTACCGCGCCCACGGCGGCGTAGTGGCTTCCAAATAATGTTAAAAAGCCATACATTAACTCACAATGAATAATGAATTAAGACTGATTATAAAATGAATTACATGTTGTTTTAAAAGCGCGAGAGTTTCTGCTACAACGGTAATAAAAACCAACTACTAACAGAATACTTTATTTTTACCACTCATACAAACTCAGTACATATTTGTACATCATTATTTCCAGTTACATTATTGATATTTGATCAAATATAAAATAAATTTACCTAAATTGTAACAAATTCACGCAGCTCGGCAGATACCACCACGCCCCTAGTGGCTGCCGCCCAAACTAACGGTTCTGTAAGTTAGAGGCGTTATACTAATAAATACATTTCTATGAACTTTAATAGCTTACAGATCGAAATCTAAGGGTAGGTTTCCTGCAATATAAGCTTTATTTACATTAATCAGACTAGCCTACAATTTCACAATTAGTTTAGAGTATATAAAGCAAATTATTTTCAAACAGTTACCTTCAGTTTTTGTGATAATAACAACGATAATGGTAGTTTTTGGCACTGTTTAGTCAAACTGATACTTTCAAAATAAAACTTCGAAGATAAATTACGCAATTTTAACAGAACATATGTGGACGAGTTCTACTTTCGGATAGTCAAACACTACTTATTGGTACTGTGGAAGACTAATATATTGTTTTAACGACTTATAATGTCTTATCTAAAAATATCAGTCAGGTTATAACCCAATGTATAGTACACAAAAATATATTACCATTTAAAAATTTTACAAGAGTTCAGTTAGGTCTCGCTTCGGTTTGTAAGTATTAGATTAGTTCAGATTAGTAAGGGTCGGAACCGATTCAGTGCATGGACACATATGTAGTCACCGTAACTCAGACACCTGATAAGTTGTGGAACCGTGTTAGGCCTAATATCTTATAACATTGAACTATCACTCTGCGGAAAATGGCGTTGATGACAACTCAAATACAGTTTGTTAAACCTATAGTTAATCGCAATTTTCAACAAAATAGCAATAAGTATTTTCGGATGAAACAGTATTGAAATGCAGAATCCATACAGTAAAGACCTTATATTGTCTCTTTATTGCGATACGGGTATGGAATATGAATTTAAAATTTGATTTATTATCTTTTGTAATGTATTCTGTAGTACATAGTCATATTATGCATATCGTATTGTTTTACTTTTTAAACAGTTTTATAATACATGTTTCTAAACTGAGAAATGTTTAGTTTGATGTACATGACAATTTAAAGTATGTCTCTTGTATTTAAACAAAGTTTACTAATACTTTTGATCAACTCCAAATTCTAAACGCTTAATAAAGGATTATTTTTTATTTTAGCCGGCATACTTGATTTCTGAAGATAATTTTTCTGCGAAACAAAATATTGTATTACCAGCTCTACTGTGTGTTGCAGTATCCCACACATTGAACCAAATAATAAAACATAATTGTTGAATATTTAATGTACTTAGATATATTACAAATCGTATAGAACAATCATATAACATAGGACAAATTCAACACACACACACACACACACACACACACACACACACACACACACACACACACACACACACACACACACACACACACACACATAAAACAATAATATGAAATAACACGGTAGCCCGTGTTAATAAGAGGGTTTCTAAATTAATATGAAAACTAAGAAGTGATAGATTTATAACTTTTTATTTAAATTGTATGGATGTCAAATATCTTGACAACCGTATATATCAATGTTGATGACAGTTGCTAAGGAACGTGTGTACATGAGATGTTAGTTTAATTGTTTTATTTACAACATTAAATATATAGTTCATACTTCCCTTTACGCTAGCGCTAGTAGTTGTTAGTTCTTACTTTCGCAGACAGAGGCGCTGTTGTAGAGAACATGTGTAATTGTTTCTTAACATCTTTTGTATTATATATTTATAGTTTATCAGTAATACATATTTAATTTAAATATACTTTGAGAAAAACATTTATTATTGTTTAAGTTTGTCCATAAAGAATGAAACGTAAATTAATAATATTTATAGTAAACTTACAATTACGACACTCGTTGTTCGAACTGCAGGAACGTTACTTATATAGTGGTTCAACATATAATTGCCTAGATTTTATTAAGGGTATGGTAACAGTTAATCTTCTCTGAATTTAATTTTTGGAGAACCTCCGGGTTCCCATAAACATTCATAACTTAGAAGGATCACCAGTAGTGAGTGATTGGCTTACCTATTCTTTCCAGTAAAGGTGGGCTAAATCAGTACATACTTGTATCCGTTACTTCTGTGAACAACGTCTCTGATACGTAATGAATGTTTTCCAGTGCTGGTTTAAGTATTGCTTTATGAGTTACAAATAGTGGATTTAAAATACTTCTGTAACTAGCGCCAAGCACTATGACCCCTCCCCCCCTTCAAAACAGATTGACCATATCCAAAGTAAGCTATTGTTATTTCTTCTAAAGTTATAAATTCTTGCAGTTGACTTACAGCATAAATGGGTTTTCTTCTACTACCATTAAGGTAAAGGACATCTGCAGATAAATTCATTCTATTGTCCAATATAACTCATACATATTTATACTTGTCAACCCTTTCTAAAGATCTACAATGAAAATCCTGACTACTGGTATCACCACACATAATGCCGCATTAATGAACAAAGCTGTGGATGTTAGCACGTAAAATACTCGAAACTGGTTGGTTCCTTTGACTTCAGGAGAAACAGGGGAATGGATACAAATGTGCCTCAACGACTTATTCTTTTCTAGACTACTGTCTGAAAGAGAACAAAAAATATCGGAAAGCTTTATAAACGATCACTTAGACATTTGAAATGAACATAGTTGAAACAATTATTATATCCCTTGTACCGGAAGAAGAAACCAAGCGACCAAAGTTGTCAATTTAAGCTTTTGTATGCATATACATTGTATTTTCTTGATCCGGGTAAAAAAAATCAAAATCACACCTATGTACTGTGTCATTACTTTGTTTCTGTGAAAATAAAAGTAAAAACCAATAACCTGTTGTAAATAAACAAAATACTCGATACGCTGATCAATTCTTTCCTAACTTTCAAAGCAGATTTAATACAAATCGATAATTTTTAAAACAACGCCTGTATCATAATCTTGACTATCTATTACGTCTCTTCACATTTAATTTAATCATAAGCAAAATAGAAACATGCATACGTAATAAGCTTTATCTCAAGCCTATCTGGTCTTATTTGAATAGTTTATAAAAGAACGCTGAACTGAGGCTATTTGAAACTGTAATCGCATACTTTCAATAACGGCCACCAGGTGAAAAGACACCCATAGTTCTCCATTTTGCCGCTAGTGGCGGTGTTGGCGTTCACTGTCATTGAAAAGGCACGGTTTAATTCACTTGTATTATGCTAATTTATCAAAATATAACTATAAATCAAGTTACAATTGGTGCAAAAATCTAGATGATGCTCCAATCGCACTCAGCGCACTAAATTGTGTACCTGACGAGTCAATAAGAACACCACTTCGTCTCGTTTACATTATTGTTTGTGTTCCGAGTGTCTGTGTCGAAACGATGTAGAGAGTTCGTTTTGAGCTTCTTCATCGCCGACTGTTTTGGATCTGTTTAGATGGATGTTGACTTTCACCACGTTAGACTTCAGACGCTGCACTAATTGGAAGCTGAACTTCACATTCTTATTGAATCAATACTTTCCAACACCGCTATACGTTATATGAATAAATATTTGGGTCAAAATATTTGTTATATTTTTATAATAGCACAAATAGGACAAAATTTAAAAAAATGCAAAAATATAAAGTAAATACAGCTTTTTTGACTAAACACGGAAATGAACAAGCTTATTTTTATCACAGACAACTAGGCCTTGTTTCTGGTTAGGACTGCTTTGAATTAGTCAGTTAAAATTTCGTAACTTATCTTCGCAGTTTCATTTTGAAAGTATGAGTTTAACTAAACACTGCCAAAACTGCTACAATTATCGTTGTTATTTACATTAAAACTGTAGGTTACTGTTTGCAAAGACTTTGGTCTATACACTCTAAATTAATTGTGAAATTGTAGGCTATACTGTTTCATGTAAATAAAGCTTATATTGCAGGAAACCTACCCTTAGATTTCGATCTGATTTGTTAACATTAACAAATTTTGCAAGCCACTAGGCCGCCGTGGGCGCGGTACGTGGCTATCATATCTCAATACCATTAGCAAAGTAGGAAATGCGGCTTAGCCCACAGTTTCCAGAATATAGTTTGTTTTAATAAACAATAACCATGACGGAGTCGGATGCTCGGATCCCGGCCAACTCTTTCATATGCTAAACATCTCACTTCAAACGTCTACCACATTAAAATATACACCTACATTACATCGGAAACATTTTTTTTACTTTTAGGGTAGTATTCGGAATTCAACCATGTATTAGAGTGAAAGAACAATATTTTGTGGATTTTGATGACCAAACGTATGGATAAAAAACACAGTTTCGTGTTTACAATGTAAGCTTTCTCCACTTTAACACAGGGGTGTACCCATGTTTCTTCTGCGACTAACCTATCATATGGAGGAGTACAGCAAGGGTTGGCCTTTAGTCTGCGAGTGAGGAAGATATACCCATTAGTGTAAGACATAACTATTAAATTAAATAAATATTGTAACGGGTTTTGGGACCAAATTTAAAAATGCATAAATCTAAAATAAACACAGCTATTTTGACTAAACACGAAAATGAACATACTTATATTTATCGCAGACAGCTAGGCATTGCTGCTGGTTAGGTCTGCTTTGAATGCTATCAGTTTGCTTTAACAAGACAATTTCAAAAGTAAGAGTATATATTCAGTGGCGGCCGGCGGGTCGGGTCGCACCGGGCCACCTTTCTTGGGGTGACACCCACCCGGTCGCTTTCTATAGTGATAGAAGATTGGGTGTCTCTAGATTTCTTTAATGTTTATTGTAGAATGGGAGTTTACAGAATCTCTTCCAAATCTCATGATTGCACTGAAACTGTTCATGCCGGTTTGGATGTCCGTAGCTTCATGTGAGAGGAGTTTCAGTAATTTAAAACTAATAAAAACCTATTTGCGGGCAACAATGACCCAATCGCGGCTTAGCAATCTTGGTATATTAGCCATCGAACACGAGGCATACAAAATATAAATCTCGACGAAGTCATTGCTGTCATTTGCAGCTGTACAAGCTAGGAAGAAGAAATATTAATTATGTAACAGTCCCTTTTCTGTCTAAGTTATTATTGTTTTGCTATTTCTTTAATATTATAAATAATAAATGTTCCATGACCTTTATCATATAAAATTTATTGCTTTTTACTTTCGATAGGGTGACACCACCAACTTCTGCACCGTTCACTTTGTGTTAAGAAACTGATTGGCAGTATACGACAAGTTGGACGAGTAGTTAAGCACTATATAGTTTCATAGTTGGTAATTTGACGCGTTTGAGGGGAGCTACACGTGTTTTTGAAAGTATCTGGTGAACTATCACTTCGCCACTGGATATCTAACATCTAAAATACAGCAATGCAGCATATACACTCTCACTTGCATCAGAGAAGGCATTTAGTTCAAGGGAGTGAGCAAGTAGTAAACAAGTTTTCCGTAGAAGATGTTTAAGGCATTTTTACAAGTCGGAGGGTTTATTAGATCATTATGGAATTGGTAAAAAAACAATCGGTCTGTAAACAATAATGCCATATCCTTGTTAGGCAACAACCTGTCGGGAGCACAGTGAACTACGTATACAAGAGTTATAAAGAAAGGCCTGTTACGCTTATTAATGTCTACTAACGTCACATTATAAGTATATTGTGCCAAATCTGGTTACTTGTCAAATTGAGATTATTAAGTCTTACGCATATACCGGTCATACATGTTATAAGGTTTAAAAATTGGAAATGTACACGTACATTTATCTTAATATAGATTTATTTATGTGCGATAAACTTCACCTCACTCTTAAAATTGTTATATTTATATTAAGGCGTACATATTTTAACTGTATACCGACAATGGAAAAATAATAACTTTAACCAGAGATCATAATTTCTATTACAAATTAATAAAGTTAATGTAGTTGTATTTTTTACAAACAGTAAAAAGGGGCTATATATTTTTTCGATTTGTATCAACAGTTTTTACCTTCATAATACTTAACTTGAATATTTTGAGATTATACAGTTTTAAGTGTTAATTTTGAATTAAGCAATTTGTATTTAAATATACTGGGTACCTCTACTTTACACTGCTTAATATATTAATTTGTTTATAAAATTATTCGGTAAAGTCGCTAAGTTATTATAAATATAGTACACTATTGTACACGTAACTAATGGTGTACACGTAAAATTGGCACTAATTATATACAATTAATATTTGTTATAGAATATAGGTCATAATGTTTTAAATTCATTAACCATATATTATTTCAGGGACAGTTGCTGCAATACACATTAGACATGTATAATTAATTAATTTATAACAATAAGCGGCACGTGAATAATAACTATATATTTTGACTTAATTAAATAAACTCAACATAATTATATTTGGAAAATATATCTATCGCAGTCTGAATAACACAAACGATGCAATAAAATCACTTTCTAAGCTAGATCATGATGTTGATAAGCCAACGTTAAGATTTGGTGAGACTTGAACAACTTGTTTTTGCCTCCTTAATTAATTATTAGATTTAAATGTTTAACATTTTTATTGTCGTCTGATAAATTAACCACTTTACGTAATTTTAAACCTTTAGGGATGTTTTCCTTCTTGTATAAAACATGGAGCTCGTTTTAATTAATGTTTAATATCTCTGTTGTGAGCTATATTGTTTCACAATTGGGAAATATTTATGGTTGGCACTTGAAACATCTGGAATAATATTCTATGCTATTTCCAAATGACAATTCAATGAGTTGATAACAATTCTCAGTCCAATTGGGTTGTCCATTTGTTATAAGAACTTATATATTACTAATAATGGAAATAACACAAAGTATTGTAGTATTTAAAAACAAGTGTTTCTGTTAGCGCTAAACTCACTATGTTATGCATAATCAGTTGGTATATTACATAAGTGCAGAACCTCTGGCCTCTTCTCTGCCAGCACACACAGTAACAACACTACGATTAAAGTTAGTATTTACAATGCTGGGTTTGTTATGTTAAAACTACTTTTTCACGGACATTTTCCATAGTTAAGTGAAATTTTACTTTATTGCAGCAACTGTCCCTGAACTAATGTATGGTTAATGAATTCAAAACATTATGATCTATATTCTATAGCAAATATTAATTGTATATAATTAGTGTCAATTTTAAGTGTACATCATTAGTTACGTGTGCAATAGTATACTATATTTATAATAACCTAGCGACTTTATCCAATAAGGTTATAAACAAATTAATATATTAAGCAGTGTAAAGTAGAGATACTCGGTATATTTAAATATAAATTACTCAACTCAAAAAGTAACACTTAAAATTGTATAATCTCAAAATATCCAAGTTATTATAATAAATAAATATTAGTATTATGAAGGTAAAAACTGTTGATCGAAAAACCCCTTTTTATTGTTTGTAAAAAATACAACTACATTAACTTTATTAATTTGTAATTTGTAACCTGGTTAAAGTTATTACTTTTTCCATTGTCGGTGTTAATAATAATAATAGATATAACACAGTCATAAATTTCAAGACTACAGCACTTGCTCACAACAGAACAGCTCGAAAGATTCAAATGAATTACCTACTTTTACTACACGGTACATGCTAGGGGAATAATCGGCTTTAAATTGTTGCTGTAATAAATACATAACAGTTACAGGGCTGGAATGTTCCCTACCTAAGTATAAATATAATCTTATTATATCATATACTATATACTTCTTTACTGAGAGGAAATGTATTAGAAGTAAAGTGAACAATCTAAACACAATCAAAACAATGTGATCCATTTTGTCCACTTATTTTGAAAGTGTACACGTTTGTATTAAAGTTATAAACCAAGTCAATTGTGTAATTTCCAAATGTAAACTAAATAGTATATAAGTTTTAGTACACTTTCCATAACATGTTCTCTCAGCTCGTCAAAATTAAGGTGGTGAGTGATCCCATGTCTTGTACAACAAATGGGTTAATCCAGTATTAGTATGGATAGGCCTAAATATGTCATGTTTTGTAGTAATGTGAAGGTCACATACGCGTACATAATAATTTACATTTTATAAACAAATAATTATATAATTTACATTATTTAAATCCAATTATATAATATTTTTTATAATATTTTATTCTATGACTCAAGTTTTTGTATGTTTCTCAAAGCAATCTTAACTAATTTTAAGGTTTCAATTTTGTATTCTGTCTCCAAAGTAATTAAGTGATGAGATATCTCTAAAAATCCACAATGCCAGTTTGAAAGTTTTTCTAAATATCTCCTACAGTCTGTTGTACAAGTTCTTCGTTTGACCACAAAGTGGCTGAGTTAATTTTGAATTTTGCCACCAGACTGCCACCGACGAACTAGTTTGCGCTGTATCCGCAAGGTGCGCTGTTGTTGTGAACTATTTCGCAAAAGTAAATAAATATTTACTACTTTCAATCCAAATAAAAGGATTTAAGAACAAATATAAATGTTAAATTATTTTATTAAAAACATTAGTTATAATAAGTATGTGTAGTAGTTTATTTTTTTATAAATACAGCAAATATTTTCACAATGTCTTAATATGCTCTCGCTAGTAGAAAAACGTTTTGTTTTTTTATAATAACTGACTAATAACCGTCCTTCATCGACTGCCTGCCTGCCTTCGAGGTCCAGCTGCGGAAAACATCATTGACGTCCATCGTTTGATCATATTTTGGAAGCTATTGTCAGACATTCTTAAATGAATGTTGACTAATAGCTCATATCAGAGTATAGATATATACATTTATGTTGGCAAGAATGGGGAGTGAATGTTTGAATGTGGCCTTATTGTGGGATGAATGAAAAACTTGTATATGAAAATATATTACTCTACACCAGCTACAAGTTGTTCAGCTGAAAGATCTTTCTCAGTTTTACGCAGGATTAAGAATTATTTACGATCAAGTCAAAGACCCGACGGACTAGTCAACAGTGCAGTGTTGTGCGGACAACACTGTAAAGTTGGATTTTGAGGATATTATCAATACCTTTCTTTGATACAGACCGTTCAAGAAGAAAACCTTTTATTTGAACAAAAACTCTAAAAAAAAGTCTAAAATATCAAGTAGGTTAACAAGGTATGTTTTAGAAATAAGCCAAATACTAGAATACTGTGCCTGTAATAATGCAAACTGTACAACTATACTGAACATTACTTTATTTCCAATATTATACTATTTTGTAAAAGTATCATACTTTGCTTTTTACCACGACAAGGTTTCTCCTTAACCTGGTTTTTCTTACACAATAAACTCTTGATTATCTGGGGTACTACATTTAAAAAGGAAACAATAAACTAAAATTGGTTTGAAAACTGTAATAAAATAATTATTTAAATAATTTCACTTTGAAAGGTTTTAAATATGTACTATAATTGATTAAAAGTTATCCGAATTAATATAAGAATAATCTCCAACGTATAGGCTACTGTACAGGTCCTTGGTATAGTCGAGACCGGTAGAGTAGTTGAGGCTGTTTGCACAGCGAATACCTGTTAGGTGAGTCACCAATGGTTGAAATCACCGGTTATTATCACAAAAGTGGCTTTAGTCATTAATCTTATAAAAAATCGTTTGCATTGTTATTAATGTTTCTAAATTTTGTGATTTATTCATCCCAGGGACCCTAAGAATGTCCGTGAAAACTTTCAGTACAATCGATTGAATAGTTTATTTGTGAATACAAAACAAACAAACAAAGGCAATTTCGCATTTATAATATTATTATGATATAAAATATTAATTGTTACCTGTAAAGATAGTATGACTAATAAGGCGAGCTAATTGGCACGATAATATTTAGTTCCATATGTTTTCAATATCGGAAAGCTAAAAAATTCAAAATTTAAAATTGGATTGATACGAAAGTAATCCTTCCGATAACTTGCAAACAGCTTTAAAACCGTATAATTGTTTGAATATTAAAAGATAAATTTAAGATATTACAACTTTTTAACGAGTCCAGCCTACTAAACAAGCTTACTAAACATATAAAAAATTATTCATTTATGTCAACGTTGCACATTTGAATCCAAAAGCCAATAAAACTAACATCTAGGTTAGTGTGTTATTTTAGATTAAATGTGGTAATGTAAAGGGATTACACCCTTTCGTGTGAATGGAGTTGAAAGAAACAACTGCAAATTAATTATAACTAATTTTTATTTTCATGACATTAACTCCATGATCACGAAAGCCTGTTATCCCTCTTCATTGCCACATTTAAACTAAAACAGCGCATCAACAAATTGTTAGTTTAATTGGCCTTTCCAATTAAATATATAGAATGTTGATAGTAATATAAAATGTATTTATATGCTTAGAAAGGTTTTTAGAAAATGTACCGGACATTTTACGTAACAGCACACCTAACAGGCTGGACTTTGCAAATTATTTATAATCTACATGTTACTTTGACATGTACATAATTATACAGTTTTAAAGTTGTTTGTAGGTATCAGTAGGGTTACTTACATTTAAACGTAATTTTACAAGTTTTATGTTTATGCCTACCGACATTGAAAAAATACATGCAACAAAAAATTATCATGCCGATTAACTCTTTTATTGTTCATACTATCTTTACAAATAAAAATGATTTTTTAAGTTTTCGTATAAAACATAAATTAACCGTGAACGCACGTCTAACGTGCACTTTATTTAAAAGATAGGACCTCTGACGGTCGACATCGCCTGTTTGGCGTTCGTATATTAAAATACAGTTTTCAGAGCATCTGTGTGCAAATTTTAATTGCTGGCATATGTTTGGATTTTTCTCAGGAAGGGTTTTTAATCGAGAACGCACATCTAACGTTATTTAACTTTATCAATACGTCCTCTACGGTCGAGTTCTTGTATTTGGGATTTTGTGTTATTTTACTGGTAACAGGACACCTTTGTGCAAATTTTTAATACGAAAAACTGTATAGATTTTGAGAACGATCGTTTAATTAGGTTTTTACATTTTATTAATTTTTTTATAATTAATTGAAGCGCCTTCTAACTGTGAACTGCAACATTTACGCACGGAAAACAAAGGGACGATGACGAGACGAGGGAGAGGGAGAGAGAGAGAGAGAGAGAGAGAGAGAGAGAGAGAGAGAGAGAGAGAGAGAGAGAGAGAGAGAGAGAGAGAGAGAGAGAGAGAGAGAGAGAGAGAGAGAGAGAGAGAGAGAGAGAGAGAGAGAGAGAGAGAGAGAGAGAGAGAGAGAGAGAGAGAGGAGAGAGAGAGAGAGAGAGAGAGAGAGAGAGAGAGAGAGAGAGAGAGAGAGAGAGAGAGAGAGAGAGAGAGAGAGAGAGAGAGAGAGAGAGAGAGAGAGAGACTATGATCGATCATGATCTCCGCCTCTGATACGCCTAATTGCAATAACCACTCATTGATACTATTTTTAAAAACTTACAAGGATTGTGCGTTAAAGAAATTATAAGCGTTAAAGAATCTAGAAACATTTCTGAATAGTATATAATGATATGTAATACGAATTAGTTGTGGATTAAAATCTATATAGTTGTAAAGTGGCTTTTCCTGTGTCACGGGCATATCGGGTGTTATATGAATGTGGGATTTCTGAAAACATAGAGTGAAAGTGTGAGAAGATGTAAACTATGAGAGATTTTATAAATAACTGACAAACTGTAAGGACTGATCATTCTTTAAATAGAGTGTCAGTAGTGTAACGGCGTTTATTATGAAAGGCAAGTTTTAGCTACTGTTTCTGGCATAAAAACAGTCTGTTTAGAGTTGTTTTACTAGCTCCCCCCAAGCGATATTTCCAAATGAAAGCATAGACTGATTGTAAGCATAGTACGCCAACTTTATCTCTCTTGCATTAAGAACATCGCTCAGCTGTCTGAAAACAAAAATCAACCGACGTAATTTTTAACTAAGTAATCTATATGATATGACCATGTCATCCTATGATAAAAAATAACTCCAAGATATTAATAATCAATTACTCAGGTTGACAATTCCATGAATTTTAGTTAAAAACTTATTGTCTGGTATGTATCACGCTCTGATAGTTTGAGCATAACCAAACAAACTCTTACATTCTCAGTCATCAATTGATTTTAATGAGCTGCTGAACCGCACATTGGTAACAGTGTCGGCTCAGCAGCTTCCAAATAATAAAATATTTTTGTCACTATATAGCATTAACTAACTAATGGTATCGGTATGGGGAGGTACAGTAGTGTAGAAGACAAAAATATCTTATAAAAACGAGAGGGTCTATTTTACAGTTTATTCACCTCACAACAATCAATTATTATTTATTCAATATACTAAAATATATAATTTATGTATGTGGACAGCGGAACTACGCACTACACTACCTACACCTCTCGGCTAACTGAAGAACTAAAACAGAAGTCAGCGCACCTAGTAGCCGCAGTTATAACTAACTCGTATGCCCTACTACATGTATATACAGAATAAATATATAAGGTCGTAAAATATTACAATTTATTGATCTCCTTTTTACATTTTGATATTAATGCATCGTACAGATCATCTGTATTACACTATTTTTTAACGATTTGAACAAATAATTAAAATAATTCTACAATAAAATATCTAACCACACAACTGTATTTAAATTGCAAGTTCTCTCTCTCTCACTCTCTCTCTCTCTCTCTCTCTCTCTCTCTCTCTCTCTCTCTCTCTCTCTCTCTATATATATATATATATATATATATATATATATTTGGAATTTATATTTGGAGATTATATATTTGGAGAAGATAAATAATTTATTTAATTTAAATGCTCTGTGTAATACACTATAAATAATGTATTGAATCAAACAGAACATTTTATGTTCTTTTATTGAAAGATCTGTAAAAAATAAATAATAAAATAACTGCCTGTTGTTCTGGAAAGTATATAAAATGTATGTTAATAAAAATTCTGTTCAAATCAGATACAACTTTTTATTGTACCCGTTATTAACAAGAAGTTTTAGAATATCATTATAATAGACAATTCAATTCAAAGATTCTTGATGGAAACATTCTTAGAAATAATAAAAATATCATGGGCTATATCTCTCTTTAAAATTCGAATATGAAAAATATGTTAGCGAACAGCGAAACACAAACTTATCAAACGTATTTTACAATTGAATCTGACATGAAGTTTTGAATGCACTATCATATTTCGTTTTACTTGGAGATAATACAGTTAAAAAGGCTGTATGATATTCAGAAGTATTTTATAAAAAATTCCGATTATTTTAGTAAAAATAATCCTATAACTTCCACTACAACTAAGATACAGAAGCATATTCCTTAAGGTTTTACATTATATCACGTTTGCTTACAAATCCGACTTCTAGCCTTAAAACAGCCAATTTGGATATTTTCATTTTTAGTAATAACGTTAATGTTAATAATATTTAAATTGTTTATAAATTTAAAATTACATTCATTGTTCAAATCTATACTGCTTGGCGCTAGTTACAGAAGTATTTTAAATCCACTATTTGTAACTCATAAAGCAATACTTAAACCAGCACTGGAAAAACAGGCATTACGTATCAGAGACGTTGTTCACAGAAGTAACGGATACAAGTATGTACTGATTTAGCCCACCTTTACTGGAAAGAATAGGTAAGCCAATCACTCACTACTGGTGATCCTTCTAAGATATGAATGTTTATAAGAAGAACCCGGAGGTTCTCCAAAAATTAAATTCAGAGAAGATTAACTGTTACCATACCCACAATAAAATCTAGGCAATTATATGTTGAACCACTATATAAGTAACGTTCCTGCAGTTCGAAGAACGATTGTCGTAATTGTAACTTTACTATAAATATTATTAATTTACGTTTCATTCTTTATGGACAAACTTAAACAATAATAAATGTTTTTCTCAAAGTATATTTAAATTAAATATGTATTACTGATAAACTATAAATATATAATACAAAAGATGTTAAGAAACAATTACACATGTTCTCTACAACAGCGCCTCTGTCTGCGAAAGTAAGAACTAACAACTACTAGCGCTAGCGTAAAGGGAAGTATGAACTATATATTTAATGTTGTAAATAAAACAATTAAACTAACATCTCATGTACACACGTTCCTTAGCAAACTGTCATCAACATTGATATACGGTTGTCAAGATATTTGACATCCATACAATTTAAATAAACGTAATTAATTTTGTCCCATGTTATATGATTGTCCTGTACGATTTTTAATATATCCAAGTACATTAAATATTCAACGATTATGTTTTATTTTTTAATTCAATTTGTAGGATACTGTAACACACAGTAGAGCTGTTAATACAATCTTGTGTTTCGCAGAATAAATATCTTCAGAAATCAAGTATGCCGGCTAAAATTAAAAAATACCCTTTTTATATATACATGTATTTTGGAATTTGGAGTTGATCAAAAGTATTAGTAAACTTTGTTTAAATACAAGAGACATACTTTAAATTGTCATGTACATCAAACTAAACATTATCAGTTCAGAAACATGTATTATAAACTGTATTTGAGTTGTCATCAACGCCATTTTCCGCAGAGTGATAGTTCAATGTTATAAGATATTAAGCCTAACACGGCTTTCACAACTTATCAGGTGTCTGAGTTACGGTGACTACATATGTGTCCATGCACTGAATCGGTTCCGACCCAACTAATCTAATACTTACAAACCGAAGCGAGCGCTAACTGAACTCTTATAAAATTGTAAAAGTAATATAGTATTGTGTACTATACATTGGGTTATCACCTGACTGATATTTTTAGATAAGACATTATAAGTCGTTAGAAACAATATATGAATATAATGAAGTTTATTCCACAGTAATTCAAATTTATAAGACATGACAATAATGGAATAATACTAACCACTGTTACTAGTAATTGTGGCTAGTTAACAAATTTCAATACATAATAAATATAACATATTTGAGTTCAGTTCAGTATACTGTATAATTAAGGTTGACGTGCAGCTTTGCAGTGTTTGTGGCGTGTCTTGATGTGGGGGAGGCGAACAGTAGATAATATAAGATAAGGTAAGACAGTTAGAGTGTTTTACAATGAACCTAGACTTAGCTTGTTTGCAATGGATACACCGTTTAAAACTACGATTACAAAGTTATTTGATTTTATATATAAAAGTACACAGTTTCATATTCATTACAAATACAAAGGCAAACAGATACAATACTTTAATAATACTATAATACTTAATTAATCATACATATAATTTTAACAAATATTTTCCTGTAGACAAGTAAGTTCTTTTTTATATAAAAGCCATATTTTCAGCTTTTTACGAAAAAGGTTTATATTTTCTATTTCTTTAATTTCAGTAGGCAACTTGTTAAAATACTTTGGTCCCAGATATAAGAATGATTGTTTTATTATAAACTTGTTTACTTTTGGTAACATGAATAGTCTGAGCTCATTACTACGCATATTATAGTGGCTCCTTGAGAACCCTTTGTTGCCACTTGTGCAATAAAAAAGTCGTAATGTTTTAAAAGTGAACAAATGTTGTATAGGGAGGATGTTAAGGTTTTGGTACAGTGGAAATGAAGATTCTAATGTGGAATTTTTTAGCATAATGCGTAGAAACATATTCTGTGTTCTTCTCAAGTTGTCAATAACTGTCTTTGACCCACCTGCCCAACAGACAATGCCATACTGCAGTCTAGAGTGTATTAGTCCATAATACAAACTACGCAGCAAGCCTACGTCACAAAAGTTTCTTAGAAAATAAAATTTACGTAAGTTATATTTTATTTGATTATGCAAAAGGTTTCCATGTGCCTTCCATGTTAGATTTTCATCAACATTTATACCTAGGTATTTAAAAGAGTTTACTTTTTCAATGATTGCACAGTTACAGTTCAACATATTATTACAGGTATCGTTATGGTACCTCCTTATTGGAAAACGGAAATCGAAAGTTTTGTGATCAAAATTTATATATTTTGTTTTGTTTGTATTCAACATCATTTTATTTACTTCACACCATTGTTTAATAATATTAAGGTCGTGAGATATATGAGAGTAAAGGTTGTCTTTAATTTTATCAGAGTATACAAAAGCAATATCATCTGCAAAAGCAAATATGTTGCCCTTAAAATCCCGATTCAGTAGATCATTTATGAAAATAATGAATAGATTTGCAGCCAAAACAGAGCCCTGGGGCACTCCGGCCTTAACAACCTGGGGTGAACTTAAATGATTACTTATTCGCACTTGTTGAATGCGACCCGTGAGAAAACTTGAAAACAAATTTAATGCTACACCTCTTATACCAATTGCCTCCATCTTTGATAATAAAATATTATGATTTACAAAATCAAAAGCTTTTTTGAAGTCGACAAAAAGTGCAGATGTCTTACAACTGTTACTGAAGCTGTTGTATAATAATGAAACAAAATCAATCAGCGCATCTTCGGTTGACTTGCCTTGTGTAAAACCAAATTGCCTATTGTTTTGAAAGTTTATTGTTTTTAGATATGTTTACATATCTACATGTTACATTTTTGTTACATGTTTGTTACATTTTTGTCCCTGCTATGTTACATTTTTGATTTAATTGGGCAGTCTGCTGAGGAAATGAATATCCGCCTGCGAAAGCAGGCGTTCATGAGGAATATTAGTCTTCCACAGTACCAATAAGTAGTGTTTGACTATCTGAAAGTAGAACTCGTCCACATATATTCTGTTAACATTGCGTAATTTATCTTCGAAGTTTTATTTTGAAAGTATCATTTTGACTAAACAGTGCCAAAAAAACTACCATTATCGTTGTTATTAACACAAAAACTGAAGGTAACTGTTTGAAAATAATTTGCTCTATATACCGTACTCTAAATTAATTGTGAAATAGTCGGCTAGACTGTTTAATGTAAATAAAGCTTATATTGCAGGATACCTACCCTTAGATTTCAATCTGTAAGCTATTAAAGTGCATAGAAACGTATTTATTAGTATAACGCCTTAACTTACTTTTTTATTATTATTTTTATTTTATTTTATTTTATTTATTTATTTATTTATTATGCCTTATAGAATGCTTTTGACAACAAGAAGCGTTTAAGATGAGTCTTTAACGCCTTAGGCATTGGAGCATTTTTGATTTAATTGGGCAGTCTGCTGAGGAAATGAATATCCGCCTGCGAAAGCAGGCGTTCATAAACCACCGTTCTATGTCTCCCAGTTCGGTAGATTGCTCTACCACGTGTCCCGTACACGTGTATGTCTTGGCCTCTGGTTAAGGCACATTTACTCATACAAAAAAAAGTTGTTTCCAAAATGTAGAGGCGCGGCAGAGTCAACAGCTGCAATTTTCTAGATGCATGAGCTACTGGTACGTCATCTTTTATCAAGATTATTTAGTGATGGCCTCTAATAAAACCAATTCAAGATATTAAATGAGGATTATTATATTATCATTTAATAATATAATTTCGTTACTGTCAGAACCACGCTTTACATAATCTATGACTAAGCCTAGCACTTGGTCTACTTTAATAAAATTATGATCTGACTGAAACCCAAAGCCTTTTTCAGAGTTTCTTTAGAAGTTTATTCTCCTAATCAAATTAAGTTCAACTGAGCCTGAAAGCATGATGTCATCCTGTGTTTTTACTACGTAAAATTCTAAACAATGATTCATGTACTTAGGAACTACATTTAAAGTACATTTACCTGAAGTATTTAACTTCTGTCCAGTATAAAGGGTTAGCCTAACATCAGTATTGGCTAGTTTGATATCATTACAGCGAACATGAAACAAATTTCGATTTAGAATATTAATTTCAGCACCTGCATCAATATTATTCCAGGGATGCTAAGGACTATCTCACTTTAAGCATACATGTTTGTTTGCAGCAGCGGTCTTAAAATGTAGTGTTTACATTACAAGAAACTAACACTCACAGTACCAGGTCACTGTATAGTTTAATTAAATTAATACAGGTGTCACTGCTGTCTCTCAGGTTAATGGGCATAATAAGCTTAGACTTAAACATATTAAGGGAATGCACATTTTGATCAAACCGTTTATTAGTTTGAGAAAGATCAATATGCGCATTTTGGATACCTCCGTCCCAACTGGACCCAAAATTCGGCTGTACTATCAGCAAAAAGTGAATTTCTAATTTTAGAAAAATGATTTATGTAGATAAACAGGATAGGTCCCAAAGTGCTATCCTGGATTACTCCACAATCTACTGACGTCAGAGAACTATTGACTGTGTTAATTGTGGTTATCTCTCCGCGTTTTCCGAGGTAGGTGTCATTCCAACTAAACCAATGACCTTTTATTCCAACTAATTTTAATTTTTGTAATAATTTTCACTCATGTTAATACTGTAAAAATGTCACGTTTTTCCATGCATCTGTTTTTATAGAAGTGCCTGAATTCCACACTTTAAATGTATGTAATTTCACGTGCAATGATAAAATAATGCTTGTACTCTATATGTACTCAATGAACTTACCTTAAAAAGCTATACATTTAATTTACGTTAAAAAATTTTCGAATCCAAAATCGATTGCACGGTCTTAAATAAATTTACCCATGTAAATTTTAGAAAACTGACAATCACAAAAACATTCTTTCCCTGCTGTTAGTTTCACCAGTTCAGTTTCTTTGCTCCGAATCAACCCTTCTTATTTTTTCTATTTCACCCTATTAAGCAAAATTCTGTTGATTCCAAATCCGTAAGAACCTTTATATTAAGACGATAGTGATACCACAAGCAACGAAATATTAAAAATAAATATTAATACTTAGTTACTTATATGATTCATACAACTTTAGGGTGGGAGAAAGTTGAAAACAATTATATTAAATTAATACATATAATTACAAAATTTTAACCCTTTTATTGCTAGATAAATATGGTACAAGTTTTAAAGAAGTGAAAACCGGAATAACATTTTGCACTAATATACATTTCATTATTCAATACACCAAGCCTTAGTGGAGTGTCTTTTTGGCCCTCACCTAAATTATATCGAACTATCATTTACCTACTTGTTCGCTTACTATAGCAATAAAACTATTTTAAAAAGTAAAATGTAATGAGGTAAAGGATATTTTATTTAAGGAGACGAAGTTAAATGTAAGAAGCTCTCTTTGACGATTAACCTGGGGTATACCGGACTACTACCAATGGCCGAGCAAGCGGATTGCATGAATGTCAAGATAGCGCAGCGGTCACCCATCCAAGCAGTAACCACGCTCGACGTTGCTTGACTCTGTTATCTTGTGGTAAGCACCGTACCCACTACACTGCGCCATTGGCACATAACAAGAATGTGCTACAAATTGCCGCAGTGATAGTATAAATCGAAGAAGGGTTTACATCAGTCATAATATGTATTTCGAGTGCAAGTATCTACCTATTCACAATAAAAAAACCAAATTATTTATTAACTGTACAAAATATTAAATTATTTATGCTTACAATTTTAACTACGATTTCTTGGTGAAATTTAAAATTTTACCGAATCATTAATGTAATTTACAATTATTTTCTAAAATGGTTCCATTTAGATTTAATCTAAAACATCTCCAGATAGCAAAGTTTGTAATTTTGGCTTAATTACAGGAACAAGTAACGGGATCCAGAGACCATCTTTGGAACCTGGCAAACTAGGAATCTAGTTTTGGACACGTGTTGTTAAAAAAGTATAATTTTTCGCAGAGCATGCTAAAAAAGGACCTGGAATTTGTTCAGAAACAACCAGTGCTTTGAGTGCTAACCCATCAAAAGACAAAGAAATCAAGCTAGATATTACTTATATACATTTTTGAAGTGTAGGAAATGGAAAATACGTATGGTTGGAAAAATATGATAGATGGTTTAAAAGCCATATTGATTTACTTTTGAACTACTGCTGTCTCTAAACGTTTATGAACACAGTTTACACAGCTGAAAATTGTTAAAAGGATCAGATGCGAACTAATAATGTTTAAATTATAATAAAAACATAAAATAGTGGTCTTTAGCAATATAGTTATATTAGAATGAATATATGAACTTTTAGAATATGTAAAAGAAATATTATTAGAGTGAGTTCATATTGATAGTAAAAAATATCCTTAAGAGCAATATTATTAAAAATATTTTAAATTATTTTCTTAAATTATATATACCAATGAACAACTAAAAATTATCTCAATAAACGAATAATTAAAAGTCTTTATTTCCTCTTGGAGTGATAGCAAGTTTTTTAACTTTGTTTTTTCGGGGAAGTTAACTTACAGGAATATTAAAATAAAGCAAATCCAAAATAATTTCACAGAAAAAAACTCGGTTGCACCACTGTCTAGCGAAAAGCAGCCGCCATTCTTATAATGACTGTATCAAAAACAGTTTCCAATTGTAATTACATCCGAGAGAACCAACAACTCATATAGTGCTGAAGGCGATATAAATTGAAATGATCAAAAGTAAAATCAGGTAAAAGTCAAGGAACTTAGGGAATATAAATAATCTAAGCCCTCGGTACCCGACAGGATCAATGAAATGAAGGCTTTAATTACTAAATACTTTCCAAAACTGTGAAGTAAGTCCGACAGAAATGTAGAAACAAGGGTGAAGTGAAAATGAACTCAGCACAACAATAGGACCTGTTTATTAGAAGTTATATATGATAAGCCTTCTCTGACGCTTAACCGAACCACTACCGATTGCCGGGCTTCCACGAACATTATAGGTTAGCGGTCACCCATCCAAGCAGTTGCCACGCTCAACGTTGCTTGACTCGGTCAATTTGTATTGTATAAGGTTATCGGCCACCAATAACGTGCACATGCTAGTGGCCTTTAAAAATTTGGTTGGAGCTAACGGTTCCTCCAGGAAATATAATGGTAGGAGGGCTCACAAGTTTTATCAGAAAGTTACTTATTTCACTCACCGAGAGGGAATCAATGTTTCAAACAAAAAAATTATTCTAAATCTTCTAGTTTTGTCAGAAAACCTTTCAATCACTTTTACTTTGTAATGCAACATTTATAGTTATTTCTCAAAACTAAAAATTTCATTGTATTTGAAAAAAATAAAATAAAAATAAAATGCAATTAGTTACAAATTAGTCAGACCGTTGCGCATTCTATAGGTTAGGCAGGAAAGCTCGTTCACGTAACTCGTCATTTAATAACCCGCTGGGTGTTCGAAAGTAAATTGGATTATTGTTGGACCATTTTTTTTAATTTTCATTGCTCTTTGTGGGGAGGGGGAGTGTTAAATTGAAATAAATTCTTCTAAACATGTTTGCATAATTTATATAAACCTGGATAGTGTTTCCTGTCATGAAAATAAAATGTAATATAAAATCAACTTTCCATATTCAGTAACTATTAAGTAATATGTTTTTTGTAAAGCGGGTTTAGATGTAATAAGTTTTCAATAGGCATATTATTTAAGTTTGTTGAACATAATACAAAAATAATATAATATAATCAATGTATTTCCTAAAGTATGATTTTTATAATAATAATTAACTGATTATCTTAGATACACGATAATATATGTGTCTGTGAATTTGTTGGAATAAATATATGATTTATTATTTTATTTGATGATAAAATTAAGAATATAATTAGGTTTACCTGGTGCATATTCTTTGGTACTGGACAAAATGAGGTGTTTAACAGTACTTTACAACATTGATTTCCCTAAAAACTATATATTATGTGGAAACTCCACAACTGGGACTACTGATCACTTGATCACTTCTTAAGTATGTTATAATGCCTAAAACAATATGGAAAACAAACAAATAAACAAAATTAGTACATCTTTAGCGCCTTAAAACTTTAGAATCGTTTATTGTAACGTATATAGTATATGTAATACTTTTTTAATTATGTAAATAAAAATTATATGTTTATGTAAACTGTATAACTACATATTCAATTTATATCATATGCAACTCATATTTGACGATAGTCAAGGATTCCTTGCTACAAAACCTCAAGAATAGCATTTGTTGTGAAGAAAATTTAAATATTCTCTTAGAGAAAACTACACTAGTTTGTTAGATTTAATTCTTTGTTAGAATTATACAAAATGAGTAATTTGATTAGTAACATAAATGAAACCTATTATATTAGTGGTCTTTTAATGGTAGGCACTAGTTAATCATTAATATTTCTTGTTATATGGTGGGTTAGAGTTTTAAAATTGAATGCACTAAAAGAACTAAAACGTGTCCGAAATGTAAAACATTGGTGAAGTACAAATCGAGGGACAATTGTAGAATAGGGACACAACACGTGTTGGAATGCTGTATACCTAACTCTGTATTTCCAGTGGTGCAGCACAATTTGTCGTTATGCCAAGTCAGGTCGGGAACAAAAGATAATATTATATAATAATCCCTTGTGACTTGGAAGGGCGGTACAAAGAAAACATTACAAATTAAATGACTGTATTCTTATTATAAATGACTTCTCTAGCTCTCTATGTACTCTGTAGAGACAACGTTTGTTCTAACACGTAATGATTAGTTATGGCGATTAAAATTATTTGGAATAACGGGAACGTGCGTACAGTGGTTTACGTATAACAGTATGTGGTACTTCTTCTTACGAGCAGGCTTTACTGTATTTAACATTCTAAACAATTGAGAGTCGAAGAGTACCAAATACTAACACCATATAGAATTTCAATTTAACAAGCATTAAAGAAATGTTTCTGTACCATTCTGAAGGTTCATGAGAGAGTAGAGGTGTTAATTATGAATTTTGGAGTGGTTGAAGAATCATAATAAGTGAACAAAAATTAGGAAGTGAAAATCTGGTGGGATCGAGCCGAAGACCAGACAGATGTTCTATCCGGGGATGATCAATAGAACACTGGTTGTGGAACTGTGCCGCTATTGTATAAAGCTTAAACAATGTTACCAAAGGATTTGGCATTTTTTTAAAACAACCAGTACTTTAGTTGGTAACCAATCAACGGTCAGTAAGACTAGTCAATCACTATGAACTCTTGAAGGCAGCCAGCGCTATGATAATCTATTGTTTACATAATTGATAACTTATTACCTTTTAGGATTATTTCACCGATTTGGCATATCTGGTATTTTTTTCGATTTCACCCTATTAAGTAAAATTCCATTGTTTCCAAACCCGTAAGAACCTATATATTAAGATAAGATAAGCACTGTACCCACTACCACTGCGCCATTGGCACATAAAAAGAATGTGCTACAAATTGCCGCAGTGATAGTATAAATCGATGAACGGTTTACATCAGTCACAATATGTATTTCTAGTGCAAGTATCACACCAAAACACAATCACAATCATTTTTTGTGATTTTTTCACAATTTATCTTTGTTTTTTATGAATAGAAACCATGAAGTGGTACAAAAATATTCACTGATTGTACAAAATTAATACGTTACTTTTACATAAAATTTGTACAAACCTTTATTGGTGATCTTCAAAATTTGACCGATTTATTAATGCAATTGACAATTCGGTTTTCTAAAATGGTTCCATTTAGATTTTACCTAAAACATCTCCAGATAGCAAGTTTGTAATTTTGGCTTCATTACAGGAACAAGTAACGGATTTCAGAGACCGTATTTGGAACCTGGCAACTAGGAAAGCGTCTAATTTTGGACACGTGTTCTTTAAAAAGTGTAATTTTTCGTTGAACATGCTAAAAAAGGATTTATCATTTGTTTAGAAACAAGCAGTACTTTGGGTGCTAACTCATCAAAAGACAGAGTAATGAAGCTAGATATTGTGACCAATAGTGATGAAACGTGCCAATCTTTGTCTATTATATATTTTAATCTTAAATAATTTCTTGTTGGATATAATACTGAATAAATGGATTACTCTGTTATTGTGATCCGCAAAACTTTTGTTCCCCTTCGTTCGCCTTCCTATAATATTTCATAATACAGAGCACAAGAATGTGTAGTGTAATTTTATTGTCACTTTTCAGAACTTCCAAATTATATCCAATTACTATTTTTATAACCTTTTGTACTACACGAGGGACCATAAAAGTAACGGTTACATAAAGTAACTTGTTTATTCTTCCATGTTACACGCGAGATACTCGTATGTACCTGTACGTATTGCTCGTACAAACGTACTGATGCATTATTTAATCAGTAGCCTACAAAAATTGTCTACTAACAGTGTAGCATTCTATAATTAATATACGAAAAATGAGCGGATGCGGGTAGTATCAACACATTTTGCGGAAAAGAAGCGGAAAAGTGCATTTTTGTTCTACAATTTGTATATTTTTCTTTAAGTTGGTACGATTATGAAAACAAGTTGTATGAACCTACAAATAGACACATTATTTATATATGGATAGAAACTATATAAGAAAAATCAAATACCATACAAAATGAACTCCTATAGAGTCAGATTACACCGAAACCAACGTAAGAATAAAAAGTTGCCAAAAGAGAAAAAAATAGCTTATACAAAGCAAAACGTTTAATATCATATTTTTTATGATCCGGTGATAATAAGTATGAAAGTACTCTTTATCGCCTATGGGCTACTAAATGTTAGTCAAATATAAAATGATTTCATCATAAAAAATTGAGTAAATTAATACTATGTTTTTTTAATGTTTGCAACAAATGTTTATCAGTTTAAACGCTATGCAGTCGAAAAGTTGTACGTTTCGTAAATTTTAATTTATTCCGCAGAGGCCCCCCAGTTTCGTATTGCCCCCCTCCAAATATACAACCTGGCTGCGTTCTTGGTAGTGCAAAATATCGTTAGGAATGTTGTAAATGTGGGTTTAGATCGGTTGTTAGCGAAACCAGTAAATTCCATACTAACTCAACATTAACATCTAAACTGAAACCACAGATACTATGATTGGACATATTCACAATTTGTTTCATTGCCAGGTAACAAATAACTGGAAAGAAATCTGTAGGGTTGTAACCGTTTTTACATGCTAATTACAGGATTTCAGGTTCAGGTTACGAGAGACAGATTTTATTCCTCGATACCTGGGAACGCAATAGTAACATTTTGCTCTCAATATTTGTAGAGATATCGTGACAGAAAATGTACAATTCTTCTTGTACTTCTAAAATCGCAATTTGAAATTTGTAGACCCATATCCACCTAAGAGCCACCTAAGACTGCTTCATCAAAATTCTCAATTTGGAACGAACAAACTGAACCAAATCCAACTTATGTGCGAGGATCTGAAAACTGATCTGCTCGTAGTAACCGAAAACGTTTTCAACATTGAGAATATCGCACTGTGCAAAATCCCAAATTACAAATTTGCTTTCACGTTTTGTTCAACCGCTCCAGAGGAAAAGGAGTTGCTATATTTTCTTAAACAAAATTTTTTATCTAGACCTTTTCCGATCCAAGAATCGACAGAAAAAGATTTTGAAGCAGTCGGGATCAAAATTCAAACGACACAATCAGAATTACTCGTGCTCGGAATTTACATGTCTGCTAAATTCCATGTGTGCTAAAACAGTGGTAATGAAGATATCTTCTTTTTCAAAAATTTGCTAAATTATTGCCATGACTGACTATCCAACGTCAAGAATTCTTCGTCATGGGGATTTCAACATTGACGTGTTTGACAACACTTGTATTTGATGCTGGCTCAAAATCTAGCACTGGACTCTCTCACCAACACATGTGACATCCTGCTCCAATTCAGGCCTCACAAAAGTTTGTTTTCTTGTCACAACAGACAAATGTACTGCATGATAAGCGTGTACCCTGCTGACCAGATGTTTCAACTCATCCCATATTTTAATGTGGTAGACGTTTGAAGTGACATGTTTAGCATATGAAAGAGTTTGCCGGGATCCAAGCGTCCGACTCCGTCAGGTTTATTGTTTAGTATAAAAACTGTGGGCCAAGCCGCATTTCCCTACTTATCTAATGATATTGAGATATGATATGATAGCCACGTACCGCGCCTACGGCGGCCTAGTAGCTTTCAAAATTTGATTTGATCAATTTAAACACAAGTTAACACAATGCAAATATTGAATTAAAACTGATTGTAGTCACACATATGCAGTCACCGTAACACAGACACCTGATAAGTTGTGGAACCGTGTTAGGCTTAATACCTTATAACATTGAACTATCACTTTGTAGAAAATGGCGTTGATGACAACTCAAATACAATTTGTTAAACCTATAGTTAATCGAAATTTTCAACAAAATAGCAATAAGTATTTTCGGATGATGAAACAGTATTGAAATGCAGAATCCCTACAGTAAAGACTTTATATTGTCTCTTTATTACGATAAGGGTATGGAATATTAATTTAAAATTGTATTTATTATCTTTTGTAATGTATTCTGTAGTACGTAGTCATATTATGCATATTGTACTGTTTTACTTTTTAAACAGTTTTTTAATACATGTTTCTGAACTGATAAATGTTTAGTTTGAGGCACATGACAATTTAAAGTATGTCTCTTGTATTTAAACAAAGTTTACTAATACTTTTGATCAACTCCAAATTCCAAACGCTTAATAAAGGATTATTTTTTATTTTAGCCGGCATACTTGATTTCTGAAGATAACTTTTCTGCGAAACAAAATATTGTATTACCAGCTCTACTGTGTGTTGCAGGATCCCACACATTGAACCAAATAATAAAACATAATTGTTGAATATTTAATGTACTTAGATATATTACAAATCGTATAGAACAATCATATAACATAGGACAAATTCAACACACACACACACACACACACACACACACACACACACACACACACACACACACACACACACACACACACACACACACACACACACACACACACATACACACACACACACACACACACACACACACACACACACACATAAAACAATAATATGAAATAACACGGTAGCCCGTGTTAATAAGAGGGTTTCTAAATTAGTATGAAAACTAAAATTAGATAGATTTATAACTTTTTATTTAAATTGTATGAATGTCAAATATCTTGACAACCGTTTATCAATGTTGATGACAGTTGCTAAGGAACGTGTGTACATGAGATGTTAGTTTAATTGTTTTATTTACAACATTAAATATATAGTTCATACTTCCCTTTACGCTAGCGCTAGTAGTTGTTAGTTCTTACTTTCGCACACAGAGGCGCTGTTGTAGAGAACATGTGTAATTGTTTCTTAACATCTTTTGTATTATATATTTATAGTTTATCAGTAATACATATTTAATTTAAATATACTTTGAGAAAAACATTTATTATTGTTTAAGTTTGTCCATAAAGAATGAAACGTAAATTAATAATATTTATAGTAAAGTTACAATTACGACAATCGTTCTTCGAACTGCAGGAACGTTACTTATATAGTGGTTCAACATATAATTGCCTAGATTTAATTGTGTGTATTGTTAAAGTTTAATCTTCTCTGAATTTAATTTTTGGAGAACCTCCGGGTTCTCATAAACATTCATAACTTAGAAGGGTCACCAGTAGTGAGTGATTGGCTTACCTATTCTTTCCAGTAAAGGTGGGCTAAATGAGTACATACACGAGCTCCTCACGTGTTAGATTTAATGGGGTGATCAAACCGAGGCGGAGAGAAAGAGTGGGGACAGAGCCGAGCAGTACCGATAAATCCCGAAAATTCCTGACAAACTCTGTACATGCGGCTAATAGCGACCTCAGTTCGGAACGGTTCTGATTTCTATTATCTTACGAATTAATGAGTCGTTTTATATCCGAATTAATGAGTCGTTTTATATCCGAACATATCAGCAAAACATAGAAAATTATATCGAATTAATTATATTAATATAGAACTTTTTTGGAATATATTCAAATTAATAGGGCAAAAGCAACATATTATAATGTGGAGTCCTTAATTGGTAGTAAATAAATTAATAATTACACTACAAAAATCTGTAATAAGAGTTATGTAATAACTGTAATAAACTAAGGGTATTAAAAAAGATTAAAAAAAGAAACTTGCGAGTAAATATTCAACCAAAAACATAATAATAGAAATATGACAAAACCAATGACAACTACCTGACTTAAATACCTAACATAGCATGTGACATCATTAATAAATACAAAAATTTTGCTAATTATATTATATTACTGTAACTGACAAATTCAGTTTAAGATCATATATGAGTATATTTTTGGTTTACAATTTTAAACATTTATATTTATGTAAGAAATATTACACTTATATTACAGAAATTTTATGTAATACGGATTATGAAAATAATTTAGTCCTACTGATCTCTAATGCTACGAATATAAAGATTTATGATACAATTACAATTACACAAATTTATATAATTTATTGAAGTCTTACATTGTTACTTAGAAGGCTTAATTAAGTCCAGGCAAATTTCTAACTTTTTCCTCCTCTGTGAGGCCTCTCTGCGAGGGGTTTTTGTTCTTTTTGGAGGAAAGAAAACGTCTCTGTTTAGTAACATTGGCATTGCCTGGTTGCCTTCTGTTACACTCTTCTTCCTAAAACATAAATTCGATAAATTTGACAAAATTTTCCGTGGTATACTTTTGTGCTGCTATTACTTGTTTTAAATTTAATTCAATTTAAATTTTACTACTAAACAATAAATATTGGATTAATTAAAACTGGCCATAAAGTGATTGGACTTACCTCAACTGGTATCTGCGAAGTAGTGGCCATTGCTTCTAATGTAGTTAACATTTGTGTGAAATGTTTATCAATATATTCTTTTTGGTCTGAAGTAGTTGTTTGTCTTTTCATGTATTCCATCAGGATGTCATTTTTTTTCGTATATTCTCTTTGTGCGGGCCTCGTCATTAGGAGTGTTGATTTTGTCACATGAAATTTCTTTTAATACTTCCTCTTTTAAGTTTGTATCATCATCAATGTCCATTTTCAAATCCCCAGTCTCATACATTTCCAAAGGTGAGTCATCGGTTTTGCTACAGAGTGAGCGAGCCACCAAATGGATATGCTTGCACATGTTGTTTTTTATACTATTGTCCATACACGAACATATGTATTCATGAAAACAGGAATTACAATGTATGCACAAAAGTACACAACAGTTGCATTCTTTAACTTTTTTCACTGAATAAAATTCTTGTGCTTTAGAAGATAACACTTGCCATTCATTTTCCAATGTAATGATGTTATAGTCGGCAATCCCATAGCTTTCTTTATGGCGTCTACGTAGAATTTTCAGTTTTGTAACTACTTTACCCTTTTCCAATTTTATTAGGCAGTCAAAAAGTTTGTCCCTAATCAAGTTTAGTAAAGCAAATAAGGTTTTATCCAGTCTTTGCACTTTTTTTCCTTCCAAATAAAAATATTTCAAGACTTTATTGAAGCTCTCTATAGACATATTAGTGTTTATGCCAGCATTCATGCGGTAACAATACGCCCAAAGCTTTAAAACGGTGGTTTTTTTACGTAATAATCTTTGAAATAGTTGCCGAAGACATAAGTATCTTGTTCACTATCAAACTTTTTTAAGGCTCCTTCCAGTAGGGTATGAAAAGTATTTATGTCCCTTTCTTGTAGCAAAGTTTGCAAAATTTTAAAAGTAGCATCTTTCTTTTCTTTTAACTGTATTTTGTTTAAATTCTTTTTCCACGCTCTTAGTACATGCCATGTACAAAATAATCTTACTTGCGCTGGACCCATGACCTTTTTCCAGGCATTGTAAAAGGTTTCTTCCATGTCAGACATAAAAAACATTTGGCTGTACAACACCTACAACATCTTTTATTTTTTTAAAAAATAAAGACATTATGTTGTCATCTCCCCTATTACTAAACATAAAAGCAGTTGGGAACCCTTCTCGGCTGACATCTAACGTTAAAACAGTATAGAGCTGAAAATTCAGCTTATTGATACCGTGTGTACCGTCTATACATATGGTCTCTTTCCCATATTTATTAAGCAACACCTTTTGGCCTTCTGACATATAAATCAGAACAAAATCGTCTTTTTTTAATTCGGGATAGTCATTCAATGTTTCTCCTTGTGGTTTATAAAACACACAAGCTGTATCTTTTGAGTCCTTCAGTTGACGATACCAGCATTCAACACTTACTGGGTCAAAGGGGTGTTTCTGCGCCTCAGGACGTTAGGTTAAAATCCCTTTCAATATTGGCGATGTCCTTTCTTGTTATTAGATGCAGTCTTTGCAGCTCTTGGTTGGTTATGGTACTTCTGACCATTTGAAGTATTTCATGGTGGGGAGTTTTACAAGCTAATTTTTTTGCAATAAACTTTCTTTCTCCGGTAGTCAACCATGTATGCTTCAGTTCATTTTTATGACCAACATGAAGAGGCATGTACTCTACATCAATTCTACCATTTGTATTGATGCAACATTTAATTTTAGCAGGGCAGTAAGCATTTATTCTGCACGAACCTGTTATTTTTAAATTCCGTTTGTTTAAACCTTTAGATTTAAAAAACACCACTCCTATTGCAATCGTAATACATCCTGTTTGTTGTTCTATTTCGTAACCTATAACAACATTTTGATTGTTTTGTAGTTTCCAGTCTCCATTGATGAAATGCTTCTATTGACTCAAAAGAGTAATATTTCTTACGGAGGGTCAATTCATGTTTCTTTTCCAGATGATTATTTATTTCATTCCGCCTTAAAGCAGAAGAAATAAACGGGCACATTGGGCATTTTCTTTGTATAGCTTCTCGTTGGATTTTTACAGCATTGTGAGATTTTTTTGTCGTGCAACCTTAAAGATGTCAAAGAACTGTATGTGGCATTGCACTTAGAACATTTCAAAAGTTTTTGTTGCTGTTTTTGATTTGTATGTTTTGACACATGCCTTTTAAGATTTGACTTGTACGCAGTGCTGTAGTTGCATTTGTCACATTTAAGTAAGTTTGAACCATCCTGTTGTAAATGAACTGCATTCAAATGAATTTGTAAATTTGTCTTGTATGCAAATTTTTTATCACACAATAAGCAAGAATAGTCGACTTCAGGCACTAGTTCTCCCTTACAACTTATCTTGTGAATACTCCGCATATGACAATCGCGATCGCGATATCCTTTTTTCTTAAACACTTTGTCGCAAATATAATATTTTAGTGAAGATTCAGTATCAGCGTTCATCTGGAAAAGACATAATTGATAACACAAAGACGCCTATCTGAATTATATAATTTTGTATATATATTATATATATATATATATATATATATATATACAGATGTATATATATATATATATATATATATATATATATATATACATATATATGTTTGTTGTACCAAATTACTGAAATGTGTTTAATTCAGAGTAGAAGCTAAAAACACAGTGGTACATTTTAAGAGGCTCATTCGTGTGTGTCCGTTCATTCTGATAGGTAGTCAACGTACTGTTAAAGAACTTCTTTGCAGCCTCGTGAGATTAGTGTCCATCCCTTGTTTGTCACTGTGTGGTAAATATAGTATTAAGTATGTAAAAAATTAACATTTATGTTTTTGTTTTGTATCAGTGAAATTTTTAGTTTATATTATACATTTTAAACATATTCTTAGTCTATAGAGTATCAAAAGAGAGAGGTAACCTTTTCACAAACCTGTTACGGCTGGACCTGACATGTCTGCAGGTCTAGCCAACCCAGACAACATGAATGTTGAAAATGCGGAGGGTGACGAGATCAAAATAGCGGTAAGTTCTATTATTGACCATAATTACTCTGAACTTAACATGGGACGTAACTGAGACACAAAATAAAAGAAAACGTGATCAGACAGAAAATATTTATGACCCTATTGAGGTAATAAGCCAAAATAAACTAGACAATCCTGTACCAGAATTTTCACAAAATAAAAAACAACATATTGTCAGATTTTATAATGAGTGGAATGTTGGTCCTTTTGAAGTAATTGTTCAAGACAAAAACAAAACAAAAAATCAATCCTTTTCGTGTAGGCAAAATAATTCAATCCCATCATACCGATGTTGATTTTATCACCAGAGCAGGTAAGAATTTAGTTATAACCTGTAAATCTTATCTAGCGGCTAATAACATAGTGACATCAGTACACTTGACCCAATTTAATTGTATTTGTACCAACAACTAGAATTTATACAATAGGTGTAGCATTTGTTGAAAGAGATATTGCAGAAGACGAAATCCTACAAGAGACAAAATGTGAGTACCCTATTTTAGACGTACAAAGACAAAAAAAAGAGTTAATGGATCTCTAGTAGACACTAGTTTTGTTAAAATAACCTTTGAAACAGACAAGCTGCCAGGAGTAGTCTATTTAAATTATGTCAGGATGCAAATTGAGCCATATATAATTCCGGTGAAACAATGTTTTCGTTGTTTCTCCTATGGCCATGTAATGAACTCGCCATGTAATAAAACACGTGTTTGTCGGGATTGTGGTGATAATTATCATTCAGAAGAGTGCTCCAAGCCAAAAAAATGTGTGCATTGCTATGGCCCTCATAGCAGTAACTCCAGGCAGTGTCCTGAATATATAAGGCAAAAACAAATAAAGGAGCGAATGAGCACTATGCGGGAGGATTACTTTACAGCTAGTAAGTACTTTCCGATTACTTATAAAAAAAACTAAGTACGCTAGATTACAAACTTATGTCGATGTTACAAAATCTCACTTAGATTTTACAAACAAAGTAAGCTACCCAAACTTAAAAAACAACACACTAAGAAATTTAACTCCCGACAGAGACAGGTAGTAAGTACAATATATCCACTACTAATAGCTTTAATAGCCTAAGAGAGATAGAGGAAATAGAAGAACATGAGGAAGGCCAGGATAACAGCTCATACATAAAAAATATTCAACTCCAGATCTAGAAAAATAAGTAACACAGGCGCTATTAAAAAAAATCCTATATCAGGTAAAGCAGGGTGGTGTAGGTATAAATAAAAAATCAAACAAATATGGCACCTAGTAAGGAACTCAGTTCCAAACTAACATTACAAGAAAAAATTAAATTGAAAGCAGCAATCAGTGAAAAAATTGCTGAAATTAGGAAGAAAATTCAAATATTAAAACTAAAATACAGATAGATGAGGTATTACCAATCATATTTAAATGAAGATGAGCCTAAAAAAATCCAGAGTATAGTTCCACCAGACAGACAGGGAAAAACCTCAACAGTACAACAGGTAATCTAAAAAAACACACACATAGTACTTGAAGGAATATGGAAATAAATGAGTTAAACATTATTCAATTTAATGTGAGATCTCTAAAACCTAAATGGCCAGAGATCATACAACTTTTTAATACCAATAGAATACACATAGGTGTATTACAAGAAACATGGCTACAGAGTACATACATTTTATTAGATAATAATTATAATATCGTTAGAACAGATAGGTCTGATGGCTATGGAGGAGTAACTTTTATTATTCATAGAAATATCACCTTTAGCAAGAAAATAAGTTATAACACTGATAACATGCAACTATTAGCAATAACAATAAATAATTTTAGTGCCCCTATAACCATATACAATATTTATTGTAACAAATAGGAAAGTACAAAAAAATTTTTGGCAAGACAACTTATTTTCTAAAAATATAGGCTTTTGCTTATTATGCGGAGATTGGAACGCACATCACCCCTACTGGGGTGCTGCCAAAGCAGACACTAGGGGTAATGATATTTTTAACGCTTACTCAAATTCTGAATTTATATTATTGAATAATAACCAGGGCACTACAGTTCCAACACTATACCATCAGTCATCTACTTTGGATTTAACTTTTGCCACACCCAAATTGGCACTCTATACTTAATTCTTGGGAGGTAAGTAATGATTGTTTAGGCAGTAGTCTAATCATCTTCCAATATACATATCTTTTGATACTGTTAATTTAATTAAGAAGGAAGCCACTACTGTTAATTTTAATATAAGTAGTAGTAATGAAAGAAATTTTAAAAAAGCCAACTGGGGACAATATGCTACTTATATAGATAACTATCTCAAAAACTTAGAGATCCTAACAACAGAAAGTAAAATTGAGGAACTTTATAATACAATAAGCCTAGCAATAGATAAATCTGTTCCCAGACATAAGGAGCCGAGTGTAAATGCAAAAGGATTTAAACCCAAAATGTGGTGGAATGAAAACTGTTCAAGGGCGGTAGCCTACCGTAGATTGGCTTTCAAAAAATTTAAACAAAATATGACAGTGGAAAATTATCACACCTTTCAAATGGCTCAACTTAAAGCGAGAAATGAAATACAATTAGAAAAAAATATGGATGGGAGGATATTTGTAGTAAAATAGATGATAAGAAAAACACATCTTTTGCTTGGAGAATAATTAAAAAAATACACAATAATAATAGCCTAACTGAACAAAATGAAATACAAAACAACTATGAACTTTGTGGAAAAATTTATAAAACACATTGTAGCTGATTATGTACCCCACTACAATGAATTGCATAGTCCAAATCTCCCTTTGACAAATAGCCCATTGGAAAAAAACTTTACAATAAATGAAATTAAGTTAGCCATTAAGTCTAAAACCAGAAATACATCTCCTGGAATGGATGGGGTAAGTTATACAATGATAAAGTATTTACCTGATAGTGCACTAGAACTTATGTTAAGTATTTTTAAACGACATCTGGAATGGAATATCAAATATTCCGCAAGAATGGAAAAGAGTCAAAGTAATAGCCCTTCTTAAACCAACTAAAGATAAGCTACAAGAAACTTCATATAGGCCTATATCTTTAATTAGTTGTCTTGTTAAAATAATGAATACAATGATAAAAAATAGGCTAGAATGGATGTCTGAAAAATTAAGAGTGATCCCTCCAACCCAATATGGATGTAGGAGAAAACGAGGCTGTAATGATTACCTTTGTAAATTTTATGTCTGATATTTTAACAGCTTTAACATATAATGAGACAACCATGGTAGCCTCACTTGATATCACTGGAGTATATGACAATGTATACATTCCTGAGCTATGCAATAAAATGATTAGACTTAATTTTCCCAGTAAATTTATAAGGTACCTACATAGCTGGCTAACTGACAGACAGGTAAATGTATCAAGTAATTATATATCTTTATCCAGGACTACAACAAGGGGCCTTCCGCAAGGTAGTGTGCTATCACCATTGTTATTCGCTATATATATTTCTCAAATTAATGTAAGTCTACCCAATGAAATAAAGTCCTTGCAGTATGCTGATGACATAGTCATATACTTTTCACACAAAAAAGGAGAATTGGTAAGTAAAAACTTACAGTGTGCACTAAAAAAACTGATTACTGCATTTGATAGCCTACAATTATATTTTAATGAATCAAAATGCAACACTATTTATGTTTTACAAGGAAAAGACAAGACAATATTGAACAAGTTACAATTAATGGTCACCTGGTTCCAATTAGAGATAACGTTAGGATCTTAGGGGTTATACTGGATCATAAATTAACCTTTAAACAACATATTATGGACCTAGTAAATAGAGGCTCTAAAGATCTTAACCCTTTTAGTGCCAACGTCCTAAAATTAGGACGTTGGATAATTGTATGAAGATTGCCAGCGTCCTATTTTTAGGACGTCGGCAGTTTATGCATAGATTGCCAGCGTCCTATTTTTAGGACGTTTTGTAAAAAAAAGATTAAAAATATATTTAGTAATAAAATAAACATATCAGTAGTGTTTTGGAATCACAATAAAACAATCTTTCCAATTATTACTTTGTTTAATTCATACGACAAAACATAATAGCCGTATTTTGATTTTCAAGTTGGCTAATCTGTTTATTTTGTTCTATTACCTGTTGCTGATCGTCAGCTGTGATCAGGTTATGTTTATGTTTAAAACTGACACGAGCTCCTCACAATTGCTATCTGTAGTTGGCAGGAGGGGCCCCTCCATCCCCACTCTTTCTCTCCGCCTCGGTTGATCACCCCATTAAATCTAACACGTGAGGAGCTCGTGTATGAGTAAAGGCTGTCGTCTTGCATCATCTGGTTCGTTTGTCATTGTATATGTACGTTTTTTTGCGTGGTATAGTGTGATAAAAATTAGTGATTGTGTCATTTATATTGTTCAATTATCGTATTTTTTGTGATCAATTTAATTTACCGTGAAAATGAACCTAAGTTTTATGCTATTTTCCTAAACTGACGCTGAATGGTAATTATGTGTGAATAGAATAGAATAGAATAGAATTAGAACTAGAATAGAATAGTGATGGAAATTACGGTTACTTTGACGTAATAGGTTCCAACGTTACGTGACGGAGCCGTAATAGGTTCCAGTAGCCTATTATTTTTGTCACCTATTACGGGACAGCTCCGGCTCCGCCTGGCGCTGTGGCTCCGCTCGCGCTCGGCCGGTCTGTCACTGTCACCACAGACAATGGATACGTTTCTATTAGAAAACGTATCCATTGTCTGTTGCTGTCACCATATTATTTAATGGTGACAGTTACGTTACAGCCGTAGCTCTCGTAACTTCAGCAAACACCCGTCACCGCAAACACTGATAATTCAACTTAATTTTTGAAATTACAGGTTAGAGTTGCAATACTAAAACATATTATTATTCGTAATTCTAAATTGCTTATGAACTAGTGTGTCATTTAAAATTTACTTAAGTTAAGTTACTATTAAGTCTTAAACCAGGGCTATAAAGTTGATAAGCCCAATACCTTTTAGAATGTAATTTATGAGATACAACGTATTGAAAAAATATACAAAGTATATTACAACTACAATATGCAAAGTAAAAAATATACAACTAAAAAAACTTGTACTAAAAATATGTCGGCATTATAAAACAACAGCTCTTAACACAGTTTGCCTGACATATAATAAGAAAACTAATCTAAGAACAACTAAAAAAACTTATTGCACTAAATATCTGTTAGCATTTAAAAACAACAGTTGTTCACATCGTTTCCCTGATAATCTGGTACGTCGTTCTGTAATTATGTATCCTGCTTTTGAGAATAATCTCTCACAGGGGACCGATGTTGCCACTGCACAAAAATGTTTTTTTACAACTTGTGACAACAGAGGGTAAAAAACTTCATTTTGTTTTCCACCACAGTAGTGGGTTTTCTGAGCGTCCGATGCATTCCTCGTCTAAATAACGGTTCATTTCAACAATTGCAGCAGATGTCTTTGAACCTGAAAATACAATGAATTATTGTAAGTGGATAATAAAGTGTTTTAACACGTAATTGAATATGACAGCAGATGCCTTTAACCCTGAAAATACAATTATTTTAAGTGGATAATAAAGTGTTTTTTAAACCCAATTTAATATGGTTTACAGATTAATATATTTTAACGTACCTGACGGTTTCTTGGATGCTATCATCTTATCAAGGTCTGCCCAGATAGAAAACTTTGCCTGTTTTGTAAGAGGCCTGATTTCCATCGTCTTTTTCCTGACTTCCACTGACAGGACGTCACAGAAGTGCTTGTCTTCTTGCTCCATATGGCTGACATGAGCTCAGTGCAGTAGGTTTTTATGGATCCAGCTGATTTTTCATCTGAAAATACTGCAAGCTTGAAAACGTGGATCTAACAACGTCGCCAAAGCTATAGTCTTGCTGTTTTCAATGTTAGAAAATCTGGTTTTTAGTCCTTTGAGCAATTTCATCAACTACACGTTTGGAGACTTCGCTTAGGGTTTCTTTTCTCATTTTATTGCAGACAGAAACTAGTCCATTGATAAATCCAATCACTTGGCTAGCTGTTAAGGTAATTTTCCCCAGAGATATTTCTGGTTACTTCTTCAAATGGTTCCAGAACCATTACCAATTCGGAGCAAGTCTTCCATTCATCTTCGGTGAGCACTGGAATTTCTTTATTGATTAAAGCCACTGTCGTTTTAACAGCATCCTTCAACTCTGAAATTCTTTGCAACATATAAAATGTTGAGTTCCATCTTGTAGCTACTTGTAGAACTAGTTTTTTGGGTTCCAGTCCCAAATTTTTCTGTACTTCCCTTAGCTTCTCTGTAGCACTAGTGCTTCTTTTTAAAATGAGAAACTATAGCTTTTATGCGATCTGTTAAGCTCTGACAAACCTTCAATGCATCCTGCAAAATTAAATTAATTGTATGGGCGGAAACATCCGAAGTGTTTTAGTTTTAGTTCATTAGTTATAGCCCCTACAATATTACTGGCATTGTCAGAGACAATGATCATGATTTTGCCTTCAAGGTGAAATTTTTTTACAATTTTGTCTATTTCTACCGCCAAGTTTACACTTGTATGAGAAGATCTGATGACAGAACACTCAAGTAAAATTGATTTTAATTCAAAATCGTTAGAAATGTGGTGGGAAGTTAGAGCCATATAACTCTCTGTGTTTGAAGAGGTCCAAGTGTCAGTTGTCAAAGTAACATTTGATACTGTTAGCATTTCTTGTCGAACAGCATTCAAACACATCTCATATTCTGCTGGTATCATAGAAGATGAAATGGTTTTTCTGTTTGGCAGAACATAGTTTGGATTTAGACCATTGACGAACTTTTTAAAACCTTCGTCCTCTACTACTGAAAAGGGTTGGTAATCTTGAACAAACACATTTAAGAGGAGCTTGTCTAGTTTCTTCTTTTGGGTTTCACTAATTTTTTTTCTGCTGAGGTATGAAGGACCTAATGCTTGGTTGGTTTATTTGGCTACAATATTACACATTGAACTATTAGTGGCAATGTTGTCAGAATTTACATTCTGCATGGCAATGTTGGTGTTCGATGTAGTCCTGTTTAAAGTAGAGGCCAAAGAAGGAACAGCAAGGGGTTCAACCACATTTGATACCGGTAAGTGTTTCCCTCCTGGGCTCGGTGGCAAAGCAACAGTGGTATGTTTTCTTTCTAAATGCTTTCTAAGGTTTAGAAACTGTAGTTTTAAAACTTGCCAATTGACCACATAAATCGCACCTAGCAATTTTACTTACGGGATCCGTAGTTGTGAAGTAAGACCACAAATAACTAGTCTTCTGTTTTTCTGTTCATTTTGTTTCACACACCAGTCACACAAAATTAAAGATATTAACTACAAAAAACTGAGTGAAACTATTAAACACAATTTTATTAATGTATAAAACTAGTGGAAAAAAGTCCAAAACACTACTATTAAAAACTATTTAATACGGTTAGAACTGTCAATAACCAACTTGAAATGCACAAACACGATAGTAGCCCTCAGAGTCAGAACGCAAAGTGCATTGAAGTTTTCGTGTCATAACACGACACGAATGGTCTGTGAATCACGTGTGAATGACGTGACAAAACTCAAATATAGTGACAGCGGTAACGTAACGAATCCAGTGTCAGTGACACCACCGTTCGTTCCGTATTACTCGTAGTTTTTGTAATAGGGTGATGGGTAGAAGTGACAGATCCAGACTGTTTCTCAGATAGCCGTTTACTAAGTAACTGTTATGTTTACGTGACAAAAATATTAGGGTGTTTGTTGTAACCTATTACAACGGTGACGGCTACTACGTGGTAATAGTGTTATTAAATCCTATTACGTTCTGTAACGACCATCACTAGAATAGAATAATTTATTGGCCACAAGATATTTCACACAAATACATAGGCAGGTCAGTATAATTCGTTTAGTAATTGTACTTCACTAGTTACAAGAAGTCATTGTCAGTCCATTGACTCAATAAAAACTCACTTATTTGAATTAAAATGCATTATTTAACAAGAAATTATATAATTTTGATTTAAAAGAACAGTCTTTTAATTTTTTCATTTCCATAGGCAATTTATTCATGAATTTAGATGCAATGTGCAGAGGGTTTTTTTCACTTTTGCTAAGTCTATGTGGAGGTAAATTTATTAAATGGCTATTTCTTGTATTGTAACGAGTGGATTTCATTTCTGAGCATAATTCTGTCTTCATTTTTTCTAAGATACAACAAGCATTGCATTATATACAGACAAGGTAGAGTGAGAATCCTGAGCTGTACAAAAATATCCCTACAGTGATCAAGCCTACCAGCTCCAGCAATGATACGGATAGCCTTTTTCTGTTAGTATAAATACCTCTTCGGCATGGGAGGCTCCACCCCATACAACAAGACCATAGGTAATATGTGATTGGAAAATACCAAAATAGGCAGTGCGGATCCCGTTCTGGGTCCAATTCACCACATAAGCGTTTTAAGGCATAAATGCTTCTGCTAAGTTTAATTTTGAGACCAATTATGTGTTGATGCCAACATAATGTTGGATCAAGGGTTAAGCCCAAAAAAGTTGGATTTTCTGTGTGTTGTTCTGGTTTTTCTTTAAGGCCAAAAAAGGTTGTCACTGTTTTATTTGTATTTAATACCAATTCATTAGCAGTCAACCAATTTTGAATGAGATTTTGATTTGATTTAGCATGTGCCAATGCTAGACTGCCACTAGGTTGTTTATTTATGATTGTAGTGTCATCAGCATAGAGGACGACATCCGCAGGTACACTTTCACTCAAATCATTGATCATAATAATGAAAAGTATGGGGCCAAGCACTGACCCAAGGCCACACTAGAATCCCAGGCCTCGCTGCTGCCCTGCTACTGGCTGCGTGACGTCACGGTAAGGGGCGGGCTCCGGCTCAACCATCTCGGCGTTTCGCACCCGGCGTCTCATACTTTTACTTACTTTCACTTGTCATTGACACCAGTCTATTGTGAACGTTTGTTGAATCTGTTGGGGATAATGTGTGTGTGTGTGTGTTGGGGATTTTGTCAGAGCCTGGTTTAAGTATGCCGAGTAAATGTTACGTTCCAGAGATAATTATGTTAAGCCATTTGTTAATGTTTTTTCATTTTCGAAAGATCCTGAGACATTCCGTACGTGGCTAAGAGCGATTCACAGAGATAGTTATGAGGTTACGGTCCAACTCCCGCGTGTGCATTAAACATTTTGACGAGCGATATATAATAAAGGCAAGACACTGTAACTTGACCTGGACGGCACCATTTTTAACAGTAAAGCGGGATCGGCTAAAGTTAAGGAAACGATGCGGTTCCAACAATTTTTGAAAACTTGCCTAACTACATTGGAAAAGATCTGCCGGCTGAGAGGAAGGATCCAGAAGGAAGAAGAAGGGAAGCAGAAGAGCGACACCAAAAACAAATCCAAGAGGAAGAACGGCGGGACACAATTGACTCATTCAGCTGTCTCACAAATAATTACAGGTAAGATGTGAAACTTAGAACTTAACAATGTATATTCTCAACAGGACAACAATCAACTATTTTTATTTTTAGTTTCCATTAAAGACGATATTTACCCTACAGTTACATTGTCCTTAAACATTAAAGACGACTTGTCCTTTTATTTAGTTAAAAATAATAACTTGATCAAGAATAGTAGTTATTTGCGAACGTTTTCACAGAACTTAAAAATTGACAGTTGGTCCCAAGCTAAGAAATATAATTAAAAAGCTAATCTCTGAAGTAATAGAACATACCAAAATCAGACAAAGTATAATGTATAAGCAGTTTGTTGGATGGGATGTTAGAAGAAAATAACAGACACTAATGTTGCAGAAAAGTTAACTTTCTTTAAAGAACAAATTAAATTAGCAGCTTCAGTTAAAATTTCATATTGTACGTCTTCCTTAATTTGGTTTGCAACGTTATTCTTTTGTTTTCCAGCTGCATACAAAAAGATTAGAGATGCCAAAGTTTTGACTATGCCCCATCCACGATACTTTGCAATCTTTTACCTCAAAGTTAGGAACTGGTAGCTCTGGAATAGATACTACTCATATTAGATATCTAAAAAAGGTTATCCTGTACGAAAGAAAATGAAAATGTATGTAGCTTACTTATTGATGAAAATTTATGTACAACCAGAAATGAGCTATACAGGTGGTAAATTGGAAGGACTAGCTCATAATCAAAACCAAAACTCTATTGGATTACCAACAACCATTCAGTCATTTATGATAAGCTCACTACTTTCACACAATAAAGATGTTGTAGGGTTATTTCCCTGTAGAGATTTAACCAGTGATTATTTTGTATAGCCTAATTTTACAAGTATTGAAAATGTTAACTGATGTTGGTTATATAGTGTTAACAATTCTTTCCAACAATGGTGTTAACAGAGCTATGTTTACAAAGCTTTGTGGTGGAACACTTAAGAGTAGTTTTTCAATTCCTTATAACAAAACAACAGGAAATTTTTGTTATGTTTGACACTGTTCACCTTTTGAAATGTATAAGAAACAACTGGCCTGAACCAATCAGACAGTAATCAATCATTTATCTTCCCCGACTTTTTATGATAGTGAAAATACTCATTTTGCAAGTGTTTCACATCTAAAAATTATTAAAAATTTGGAAGAAAGTAATGTTGTTAAAACAGCCCCATCATTACCAAAAAAGTTTTATTTCCAACTAATATTGAGAGACAAAACGTAGATTTATGTGTGAAACTGTTTGATGTTAAGAACATAGCTGCTCCTAAAGCACCATGCTACTCAAAATAACAATAACTGATTGTCTTAAACTCTTTAAACTTGTTGTAAGCGACAGGTATGAAAAAAATGTTTCTAATGTTAAAACAACAGAGAAAAGTTTTGAGCAATTTAATGTTAGATCACCTTAGCGACTCATACATTTTTCCATGTAAAACTTGTTCTATTAGTTCTTTGATTTATGTAAAAAAGTGCATAAAATATCTTTACTAATATTCTTTTAAATAACTATAGCAAACAAACAAGGGAAAAAATTGTAGAAAAGGAGCGTGGCAAATGTAAAAAAAGAAAGAAAGTTAATAAGTTAAGCCGATAAATAGTAACTTTTATAATAAGAATAACTTTTGTATTGCTTATTTCATTTACCTAATAATTCCAAATGAATTAAATATTTATGTACTATGATGAAGTATTTGTGCTAAAGGGATACTCCTGAGATAGGATAACTACCTTCACCGGTTATGCTGAAATATTGATAAGTTTTCACGGTGAGTCCTGGCGGCCAATGCTATTCTTACGAGACGAGCGCTGCTCGCCCGCCCCTTACTGTGACGTCACAACATGAGCAGCGCGGCCTGGGATTCTAGTGTGGCCTTGACTGACCCTTGCGGGACACCACAATTTACATCTAGGCTGCTTGATTCCTTATTGTTGCTTACTACATATTGTTTGCGATTTTTCAGGTAAACTTTGGTTACCTGAAAATACTCTACATGAAAATGACGTACCACATCTCTGCACAATACTCTACATGTGTGGTAGAGTATTGTGAAACTCAGGTTATGTTTCTTCTAGGGAACCAATATTTTGTATTTCTGTGTAATATAAATTATTATCAAAATTAGCAGGAAAAAATTTTAAGATTATATCGTCAGATTTTAGAGATTATTAGGCTTGGAATCTGTTTTTGATCAGAGTGGAATGGAGTTTTACAGGTTATCGTTTATTGTTGTAGATGAGTTTTTTACTGTGAAAGATAAACAAGTGTATATTTTCTCAACCTAGGTAAAACTTTTCTATTTCTAATTTACCAGCTTTCAATTGAACACCTTTTTTGAGCAGACCTCTTTTTTAAATCGTGTAGTATAGGCTATTTTTCTTGTAATCCCAATTAAAAAGAATAAAGTAAAAAATAAACTTTATCAATGATATACTCTTTTTTCTATATTTTTCACTGAATAATGATAATGACAACCTATTAGACATAAGTCTTGGTTTTTTTAAGTAAAACATCAGTACTATAGGCCTATAATACTAAAAAATAGACGAGCCACCAGAGACTAAAATGTAGCTGCCAGCTTCAGGGTTAAAAGAAGTTCTTGATTCTTGTTAGAGTGATTTTAGGTATCTAACTTAAAATTATTATTTGATATACATTGATATAGCCCAAATTGATTATTTCATTTTAGGGCTGCCAGTATACGTAAGCGTAGTTACCATCAACAAATATTCATGAGATTCATCTAACTACGAATACTAACAAATGTCCAAAAACAACTATAACAAATAATTTTACCTTGTTGGAATTTAGTTTTGAATAATATTGTAATTCTAAACCTTTAAAAAAGAGCCGGCAAGTACATTTAATTGTGAATAACTATAATTTGAGTTGTAAATGAATTTCTTAATTCGATAGTGTAAAAAAGGTTTTATTTTTATTATAAATATGGTTTACCCTGGATTTGATTGTGATGGTGGCCAATTTATTATACTAGCTTTATTTTGAAGTAGACTTTAATAAGTCGGGCCTACACTCGTTATCTCAGTTGGTTGTATAGAAGTGTATTGATTCTTTCTATCAAAATTTAATAATTCGTATATTCATACAATAATTAATTTAACTTAGGCATCTATGACATCAACATATTTGATAAAGTTGTAATATGTAATGTTCTCAATGCAAACTTGAATTATACTTAATGGGAAACGCGCTCTCTGGGGCCGTCGAGGATAACCGAGGCCGAAAATCATGTGGGCGCGGCGTTTTCAGAGGTCTGGCAGGTGCTTGGGAAAAGACCTAAAAATGGGCAAGAAACTCACTCCGCCCATATGGCAATGCATTATAGTAATGATCTAACATCACTTTAAAACGCCTTCTAGACTTAATAATATTGTTAGATACCACAATTTATTTATTATTACAAATGGTAATAACTGCTTTTTACCGTGGGATATTTTATTTTTAGTTAAAAAACAGATTTTTGTACAATGTCAAAAATAACTGAGATTTTGAATTGATATTTTACTCATATAAAGTTGGAAAACGAAGATGTCTGTAAGATTAAAATATTTTCTCAGGTGATGAAAAAAAACACATTTTTATTGGCAGTATTTTATTTCAAAGTAAAACTACATAAAAAAGTACAAACATGACATACTTAATCACGTGTTAGAAAATAAAATTATTTTTACAAATTTTTGCCTTATTCCTAAGTTGGATTTTTTTGTAATGTCAAAAGTTTTCTTCTCTTTTGCGATTGTGATGAGATATTATTTAAAAAAATAGTTTAATCACAGTTTTAATTAAAAATAACCCGTGGCTTTCCAGTGAATTCGTCATAAGTTAAATGCCCCTTGAAAAACACTACAAGTAAAATGGTTACAAAACTCTCAATGTCAATTCAGAAGTTGTTACGTTTGTTTGAGATAACTTGAGCAAAATAACAATATTTTACAATTTTCAATACACCATCCACTTGATCTAATCAATTTACCTTAGATTTAAAATCAATTTGATCTAATCAATTTACCCTTAGATTTAAAATCAATAAACAGTTAATGAGTTCTAAGATCATTGGCATGGAGTATAGAACTACAATCGTTACATTTAATACATTTTTCAATACGTCTTACAATGACGCCACAATATAGTATAAAATTTCATCCTTTAAACTAGAACTATCATAATTTTCCATGACATTACATGGCACTCTCAATTTCACTATCCAAAGACAAATCCAAATTCCCACACTTATCAGCATTAGGTAGCTCAATGGATGCCTTCTTTCTGACAATAAATCCTCCTTCGTTTCTCCAGTGGCTGTTGCATATGAAAATAAAAAATTGTTGGAAACTGCTTCATTTTTTAGGCATTTTCTTATAAGGCAAAATTAAATGTTAATCATGTTCTTGTAAAATGTTTACTGTATAAAACAGTATGTTTTGTTGGCTTAAAATATTTTTCTCTTTGTCGCAGTAATCCACTTTTTTAGTAAATTGTCATAATTCAATGGAAAACCAAAAAACAAACAAATTAACAAATAATAAAATACAGGTAGCTGAAAATCACAAAGATCCATACTTATAAAGTAGAGAGTAGGTCAGTAGGATACTGTTTTTAGCAATGAATTTATAAGTTTATGCATTTATAAGTGCTATAACAACCAACATTGATATCTTGGGTCAATGCGGATATAAAATAATTGAGTGATAAGCATGTTTTATTCAACTATATAATTATTGTTCATGATTAAAAAATGATAGTTTATTAATGTACTCATTAACAGTCGTACCGTACTTTTAATTATTTGGATAACCCAGTTAATAATTTGGCAATACAGAACATAATATTGGTGAAAATTACTAATTTTGGAAGTTGCATATAAATATTAACATGGTTGATATAGTAAGAACTTACTTCATATGAAAAGAAATGTGGCTTGCTTTAGGTCCATCTGAAACGTGCGAGTTGTAACGCAGAGCAACTCTTCACCATGATCTACGAAAAATACACACAACATTACTAACATTGACCAAAACAATAAAAGGAAAAACAAACTAGTTGAGTTGCTCAGATCAGACGTTCTTGACGGAATAAACAGGAAAGAGGTTGCTCAAACAATGTGCAAATAACAACAATGATTTGTGTTTCTGGCATGATAAAGGCGTGATGCCGATATACGTCCCGTCTGGATCGACGCCGCACAAACTCGGCTGAGTTTCTTGCCCACTTTAAGCCACCTGCAAGTCCATGGACTACACCTCTGTGTACACGACATGCTGCTGTGCAACCGGGAATAAACAAAACACCGTCGGCTTATGGCGCAGTGCGTGTTTCCAGTTAGTATAGTTCGGTCTGGTGTCGTTAACTCGTGAACAGATAAACAACGAGTGTAGTAATATAAAATTCTCTTCCATTACCTTTCTGGTGGATCGGTGTGCCTTTGGTGTGATCTTGAAGCACTCTGGACTGGTGGTTCTGCCCATTAAGGATTCCATAAGTCTACAGTGTTCATTTGATGAGAAATATTTTAGTTTTAGGGGTAATTCTGAGATTAGTTTTAAAAACAGTTTACTGATTACCTAAAAACACTACGTGTTGCTCCACAAAGGTACGAGTTATTCTCATTCATTACTTAACCATACTTAGATATCAGCTCATTGTTTTTAACATCCACTAACCAAACATGATAGTTGTCTACTATCATGTTTAGTCGACTACCAACCTGAGGTAGTCTCAGATATCCTTTATGGTGTCCATGCATAGTTATATTTTCACTTGTACATGACTTTATTAAATTATATTATTTTAAAAATATATTTCTTTTGTTACTGAATTTTACTTATATCCAGTTTTATTTTGTGTGAAGATCTGAAAATAGTTACTTACCCTTAAATTTCCTTTTTGAGAATTTAAGATAGTTTCACAGTCCAATAATACGTATTTACAAACTATGTAAAATTTATCATCAATTCACCAGGACAGACTTAATCTTTGTTGTGCAACAGGCAATTCCTTTATCTCATCGTCAGGGGTGTCATATCGCAATAATACATTCTAGTGGAATCAAGGTTGTGTTACCATTGTCTGAACAACCTACCTCGACCCTAATTGCTCATAAAAAAAACTAAAGTTGCCTGATATAACTCATCAGTAGAATTGCTGTCTCCACCTGAACTCTCTCAGTTGTTTAGAGATTCATTTCATTCTCAAGATATCCTGCAGACTGAGACACACAGAAGAGAAAATTTGCCAGTTCTTCTCCAAGTTATAGACTTCACTAGCTTCACTAAGGCTCAGTCTGTAAATTGAAATAATACAATACAATTACAATGTAAGATTAATTTAAAACACTGTTAATGATGGAACACTATTATTAAAAAATTTGAACAGGCAAATCTTGGAAAAAGTTGAATACCTACTACATATGTTTCTGTTGGAACCTGAACATGTACATTTGGGTGCTTAGTCAAAAAAAGTTCTTGTGAGTATTTGGGCTTAGGATTATTCTTTGATCGATACATCTTCAGAATATGGATGGTAGATTTTTGGAGGGATATATTTATTTAATGATTGAAATAATCCACCTTCCAAATTAGCACTATTTACACATACTCGTATTATTACATTGCAATCTAAGTTCACCTCCGCAATAGCCTGTCCACAAACTGTACAAGATCGCAAGATTTAGCAAAGACCCAATGGCTATGTACAAGACCTTCCACTTACACAAAAATATTGCACATGAGCGATCAACTGACTGCAAAAAGCCACAATAAGTTTGTAGCAACAGATGAATCTGTTTGTGAATTATATTTTAAATTTCTGATCTCTGGGAGAAAATGATATGTACTTGTATCAAGAGGAATCAATATGTAGGTGTATCGGGGATAATTGATAAGTGTGTACTTGTATCGAGTCGATATATACGTCGGGGGGAATCCAAATATGTATTGGGGAAAATTGAGAGTATGTATATGTGGTATTGGGGGAAACGAAAGTGTATGTTTCTTGACAAGGAGAGTTACAGGTCCAGATTATACGAGGAGGTACCACAAAAGTTCCCGGAATAGCTCTGCCGTAGGCGGAGCTCGCGTAGTAAAAATTGTCGCCGCTTGGCTCTTGTAGCACTGCTCTTTACCAGCTCAGTGCCACCTGTTGCGTTGACCTGACGTGTTTCTGTCCCCATGCAGTAATAGTTTTTGCTATTGCTGTTTTGTGATCGTGCTGTTTTTTACAATGGCAAGTTTGAGTAAACAGCGTGCTGCTGTGAAATTTTGTTTTCTGCTTGGCAAAACCGCTGTTGAAACAGTTGAAATGTTGAAGACAGCCTATAAAGACGATGCTATGGGGAAAACCCAAGTGTACGAATGGTTTTCTCGGTTTAACAATGGTGACATGTCAATTCAGGACAAACCTCGTTTTGGTGACGACCAACGACTTCCCGGACAGACGTAAATCTTGTGAAAGTGAAAGAAATTGTGCTTGCTGACCGACGACAGACTATCGAGGCAAATATCAGAGGCTAGTGGCTGTCATGGAGCTCAGTTTCAACGGATTTTAAAAAACCGAAGACTTGAAAATGAAAAGGGTTGCCCGCCAAGTTTGTGCCTCGTGCTCTCACTGACTTTCAAAAGGAACGTTGAATTGAAGCCTGCCGTTATTTGAAGCAGCAACTTGAAGCCGATCCAGATTTCTTGTCAAAAATAAATTACAGGTAAAGAACGTTGGTGTTATGGGTACGACCCAGAAACCAAACAACAATCCAGCCAATGGAAGATGGCATCATCACCCAGAACAACACGCCTGCGCACACATCAATCTCTGTCACCCAGTTTTTTGGCTAAACACAGACCTTAATCACCAGATCTGGTTCCATGCACTTCTTTTTATTCCCACGAATGAAAAGGGGCATGAAAGGTCTCCGATTTGACAGTGTGGATGACGTCAAGAAAAAAACAATGGAGGAACTGGCAGCCATCACTGACAAGGAGTACAAAACATGTTTCGAACAATGGAAACAACGATGGGATAAGTGTATAAAGTGCAATGGATAATACTTTGAAGGTAATAAGTTTGTTTTGTAAAAAAAATAAATATATGTTATATTTAAAAACAAAATTCCGGTTTTTTTGGGTACCCCCTTGTATAAGGGATATTTCATTGTTTTAATGTGAACTAATATATAAGTACACAGATTAAAAATAATGAAGCCTTGTCCTCAGACGTGCCAAAAATATTATTTAAATCGAGGTGAGGTGATTGTAATTGAGGCTTGCGAGTTGTGATTGCTGTTTAACGCCGTGTCCATGATGTTTCTCCCTTTGAAGAAATAACTAATTTTGTCTTGTAATATGATTCAGGTCATCACTGTATAGTGAATTTAATTGTAAAAACAAAACACGAAATTAAGCAATAGTCATAAGGAGTTATTCTTAATAAAGTGACTGTCTGCGATTTCCAAACATATTTTTATAAATATAAATTAAGAAGCAAAACTGTTATTATAATGTAATTTTTGTAATGTTTGTTATAATCAAATTTATTCTAATTTTACTTTTGAATAAAAATTAGTTTTTTATTTTAAAATTAATTGTAGTTTGTGAACAGAAAAATAAATATATTTCACTTTGGTGAAGCTGCTCTGTATTGGCTCAGTTTGGAACTACTCCCGGCACTTTTAATCCTATATTTATATTAGAACATTTTTAAGGTTTTGTAAGAAAAATAATGAATGTTAAGCCTTTCAATACAAAGATTAACATGAGCACGTCTCAGCCAGCTATGGGAATTAATCAGATTACCGTCATCGACATAGTGAGTCGAATACCCATCATTATTATATGGGTGATTCTCCAAAATGTGTACAGTTTGATGTATTGGCCTAAAAACATCTACAAATAACGATAATTTTTTAAAGATTTTTATAAATTAACCATATTTAAATATAAACAAGAAATGCTTGAAGGATGAAAAAGTAATTTTATAATATATTAACATTTTTTCACCTGTCTACACTATGTGACAAGTCACTGGTGTGGACAGTCACCAATTGTGTTTCTCAAAGTAAAAGTAATTAATTACATAATATTCAATAATATTTTTTAAAATAATAAATCTATATGTAATTTTAATAGTATAAATAAAACAAATAAGAAAGTATGATTGAAACAAAGTGAACTATATTACTATAATGCAAACAATTTGTTATGAGTATCTGGGTTGAGAGTCACTTGTGTGGGACTTAACTGAAAAGAAATAGGCCAAAAAATGTACTGCCCTTCCAATATCAGTTGTAAGTTTTCTTGTTTGAAAAAAGGGAGGGAAACTAGGTATTGTTCCCAGTGGCTAGTAAAACTGATCTGTTTTTGACGTTAGTTGGATGTTGGTTTTAGGACGTTTCAAGTTGAAAATTTGCTGGAATAATCAAGCATAACCCTCATCACCTGTGGTTTACACCACGGTTTTTACAATTTGGCAGGTACAATAGAACTTCCCTTATCTTAAAATGGATTTTTTATTAGCTTTTACTTGTAAAACCTAAAAGAAACCAACATATCTTGTAACATTAACCTCAATGTTCTAGTTGCTAGGCTCTGATTGAGTTTTATAATTCATCACTTTGTGGTAGGACATCACTGGTGATGGGGACATTATGCTTGTCCACACACAAAGTGACTGCAAAATGTCCATGACCAGTGATTTTCATATAAACTACCTGCCTTTTTTATTTTATTATTTTATATCATTATTTATTGAACTTAAAAAGAAAGAAAAATGTTGGTTATATTTTAAATATACTTTTCAGTTACTTAAATGTGGTTCAACGTTTATAAACTCATTACAGGAGATCTGATTGAAATCATTACTATATCTTGCTATTATACATTGAAGTTGTTTCAACACATCTGTAAATATCCTATTTCTTTTACATAATTTTTTCTTTTCAAAGCTACTTTACACTATTAAGGAGCCTAATAATTATAATTAACATCATTCACGTTTATCCACTTTAATGTTTATTTTATTGGTTGGTGTTTTTTTTTTATAGGTTATTTTCAAAGAAAATCTGTGTAAAATGGCCTAAGGACAAAAGTTAAGAAGAAACTCTAATGAAGCTTATTATAGCTAGAAGAAGGGAGGCAGAAAAAGAATGGAGCAATGAGAAAAATTAAAAAATTAGACCCCATTAAACCATGAGGAAGACAAAGTTAAAGAGAAGGGTAACCCTTATAAAAATATTAAAAAAGAAGGACAAATTTAAAGCTGATTCATGAAATGACCGAAAGGGAACAAAGAAAAAATTAGACGGACGTGGTGTTCTTTAGCGGAAACCGTTACACCAAAAGTTACAGTGAATAGGCAAAAACATATGGGAGTGAGCAGGCAAACAGTTTTTTTTTAATAATTAAACCACTCCACCCAGAAAGTCCACAGGTTATGGATGCAGAAGAAATACCTAGACCAAGCAGGACAGAGTGGAAAGCTGGGAAAAAAATTGCAAAGCGAAATAGAGCGAAAAAAAGATATCAACAAAATCTACAAGAAACTAAAAAGCGAAAATTAAAAGGAAGGCAGAACAAAAGGTTAACAAAATATTAAGTCAAGAGTTTATCTAGGTTCAAACATCCAAAGTAGGTGCGAGAAAAAGTCTTATAATTCATGATGACTACGGCCCACGAAAAGGTTGTGGCAAGTTTGCTTGGAGATCAGAAAGTGTGCTAGGGAAAGTCAGAAAAAAGTTACTTATTTCTGGAAGAATGTACTTGCAAAGCAATTAAAAGAAAATTATAAAAATGACAAAAATGCTATGCTAGTGTTCGGATAATTCTTCTTCAGGAAAAGGGTAATTAGAAAATACACAGATTCCTTGAAGTACATGAGGTCTACTTACCCTCTCGTCACAGAATGTATAAGATTAACAGGGATATCTTCATAAGAAGAAAATTTTATAGCTCACAAGCAAGAGGTTTATTTTGCGGCAAAGTGTTGTGCAGTTTTTGGAGCGTGATGATATACAGCAAGAAATGACTTCAGGAAAAAAAAGGAAACACTATAACCCGTCAGAAAAAAACTGAATGAAAAACAAAAGAGGTACCTCAATGTAGTCCACCTCCAAAAAATTGCATGCTAAATATTTGAAGGTAAAACCCAATCTATGCATAATTTTAAGCTACTCATTTTTTTTGTAAGCTATCGTCCATTTTGGGTCTCGTCATAACCTACAGTTTGCTATACAGAGAACACTTGCCTTTATGTAAAATGCAATGCAAATGTTTGGACTGCTTATTTACTACGCAACCTTAAAAAATAAAACCTTAAATATACATAAGTGAAAGGAAACACCTTCTGAAATTTTGAAAAACCTATTGCTGTCCTGGTGAGCTTCAGGCAAAAAATGTTTGTGAAGAGAGGTGTGACAATTGTGCTGTCAAACAATTAGAGCTTTAATGAAATTAAACAGCACAGAAAAAACCTTTTATGAGAAATGGTTAACCAAGAAAGTATGTACCTATAATGAGTATAAAGGAAATGTGAAAACTCAGCCAGAAAACTCTTTAATAACAAAAATAGAGTGTGGAATTAGGGCCGATGTTAAGTTTGATGGAAATGAAGAGGATGATTGAACCCTACATGAATCATGTCCTGCAACCATTATCCATCAGTTTGAAGCAAATACAAGATGTGAAAGAGAACTTGAGCTGAATGTGAAGCTTTTGGCTCTTAACTTTCGACTACTCTCAGAACTATGGCATGTAAATATTCCAGTGAGATACAATCATTTCACTTTGGTGGAAGTAGGAACCACAAAATCACCCTTCATCACCTTTCACGTATTATAGTTAATAAAAAATGATAACAGATAAATAAACTAAAACACAAAAGCTTCTTGCTTGATATCAAAAAGTCTGCGACATGATCACATCAGCAGTGTTATTGGAGGTGCTCTTTAATAAACAATGGTGCCGTTTAAGACAATGGTGCCTTTCTTTATAGATTTTAAACCTAATGGAAAACAAAAATGTTTTCCTCAACAATGAATTTTTAGGAAATTAACAGAGTACATTAATAGAGACGTATAATTCAGTATGATGACCTTTGATGACCAAAACTGCATAACAACACACCTAAAAGTCAACGACATACGTTTTAGTCAAAGATTCAAGGGAAAGTCTAGCTTCTATTACTAACATTGGTCATATCCAAAAAAAATTCAAATGATGAATTTTTGATCAATATTCAATGAAGAAGTAGTGGGAAAAAATTTGTGTGGCCAGTGGTGGAAGACATTTCAATCTGGTTGAATTAACAGGGACTATTAATTACTGTTCTGGAACAAACTCTGATATAAATAATAGGCAACCAATTTATTGAATTTTTCTGTACCAGAAATGTATAAATTTAAAACTATGCTTTAAGAATCTAATGTGTGCTGTGTTTTGTGTTTCCTACTTTTCTTTAAACAATCCATGTTTAGAGAGAAATAAATTTGAAAGCTGACAATGTTATTAACAAAGCGCTTTATTTGTCACTTTTGTGCTTAAAGCTGAAACATTATTATGTCTTATAATCAATACGTAAACATTAATGTTTAAAAACTTAATTGAAATTATCGAGCTAATAATAATAAATCTAGTATGCAATAAATTAAAAAAAAAAAAACACTGACAAAAAATGTGGACACCTCATTGTCACCGGTTGTGTGGACAGTGGTTCAATGTTTTGCATTAATTCTTTAGCAAAAAATTTTTTTTAAGCTTGACTACTACTATTTTTAATTTGACATTATGGGCTTAAAAGCCTATTTTAATTGTGATAACTTTACCAAAATAAATTGTGAAATAAATTTTTTTAAAAAACTTTAAAAGTACTTAAAACCTGTACACATTTTGGAGAATCACCCCATTATCAAGATTACTTTTATAGATGTTACTAAAAAACTGTCTAAGGAACAGAAACACTTTACATAATTAAAAATAACAACTATCATAAATCTATTATCTAATGATAGCCTTGGCGTTAAGCCTTACAAAACTATAGGTTAGATCGTTTACAAAAAAAGACCCTGGTTGATTTGAGATTCTCTCCCCTAGTATCCTCCCCACCACTGCTTGGGCATTCTGCTCTAATTTGGATCATCTGCATTGATCCGCGCTCAGTCGGTTCTGCCATTCACTGTTGCTGTGATTCGTTCCAGTTTGTACCGGGGGGTCAGTGCAAGAGTTAACTGAGCTTTCCCGCTAGAGCGGTGTTATGCCGGTCGATCGTGTTTGACCAGAGACATAATGAAGCGATCCTGAAATGAAATGACCCGAGGAGTTGAAGCGAAAGGAAATCCAGCTTGTAAAAAAGGTGTTCGAATAGGAAGGAAGAAAACGTCATATCGTTACAGTGGGAATGGATAGATATAGTTTAACAATAAAATGTATTGAGTGTTCCAGGAATCTAAGTTAAAATGTAAATAGACCCTTTTAAAGACCTGACAAAAAAATGTAATCTGTAAGGTTACCAGATACATTGTCTAAATAT